>NC_080859.1:7247764-7551711 GCF_030435755.1 Ochotona princeps
TATTGTGTTTGGAACTTGGGCCCAAGATTCAGGGTTATCAAATGCTCCTTCAATAAATATGCCTCCGTGCACCAGCCGTAACCAAATGTATTTCTGCTCTGATGAATGTTATCTTTTGTTGAAACTCAGTTCCTGACAAATAATGTTATGGTTGTGTACATCCACAACTGCACTTACTTCAAGACAAGTCTTTGATCCTGACAGTTGCTGAACAAAAAACTGGTGAAGATGCGATTTTAGTTAGCCACTGAGAAATATATGCAGCTATTTTGAATCTAAGAAGTATCTTAAAAAACTACCATGCTGTTACTTCTAAATGGCTAGCCAGTTACCATTATGATCTGTAAGTGAAAATCTTGCTTTCCAAACTATATGCTGAGTTATCATGCATATATTTGAACACATAAAGAAAACTAGAATGAAGTACATTGACACACACACATTACTGAAATTGTTGCATTCTAATATACATTAGTAAATCAGGCAGAAAGCAGAAGGGGAATTTTCAGAAACTCAGTTCTCTACATTGTGATATATTGCTGCATTAGCCTGAGTTAATCCTCCATCAAAGATGATTCCCATGAATGCCCAACAGAAAGAAGAACGAACAGAAAGGAGAAGTAGATACGCCAGACACTGCCTAGGTCTGCTGGCAGATTTCCATGATGTCAGCTCAGCCTTTTGTTCTCAAGCAGGAGTATGTGCTCTTAGTTCTATGCTTCTTTGACCTAATTGTTAGACATAGTTCCGAGGGTCTTCTAAGACAAAGCAGAAGATGGCCTGATTCCAGTTGCAGAACAGGCCTTCCGAAGGCATGATGGCACGTTTGCAGTGGATGGGACACTAAGTTACAGTCTGACTGAACTCCTGAAAACAGTACTGAGAAGTTGTCTATAAATAAGTGGTTTTGTTTACAGGAACTTCCTGGGGAAACTGGACTGAATACCATCTGCCATTTGGCCAGTGTTGAGAATTAAGAGGAAGGGGTTCTTGTCCCCTAAGATAATTCAAATCAGCTAATTTACTTCTATATTTGCTAGCTTCCTTTTCTTGTTGTCTTGTGTCGGTGTAGACACCTTTCCCTCATCGGTGCATGTTGGAAGGATTAAGATTTTAATTTTTTCCAATATTAACTGATCTGTCTCATCTTAGAGGCTTTCTAAGAATGTGTTTCCTTTTCTTAACATGTCAACTCAAAGAACTCGGTAGGATGAGAGGAGCTATAGGAAAAGAAACTGCCTAGAATTATGAAAATAAATATCTACAAAGTTTTACACTTACCCTAAATTCTTAAATTAAGTCAGCTAAGAAACTTCATTTCTGTGGGCTAGTGACAAACGAGTCCATATGGAGCTCCTGAATTGGTCTTCTGAGTAGGTGGGATATAAATATCACGCCAGTGCTTCTGTCATGTCCTTTCCATGGTCAGATACGCAATCCTTCCTGCCCACTTGGCCCAAGCAGGAGTGTGTCATGATAGACACCATTGCTGGATTCTGTTTAACGAGCTGACCACTCAGTAAATAACTGAAGCCAGACACTTGTTTCCCAAAGGGTAGTTCTGTAAACCTAAACTGTTTTCAAAGAGCAAGGCGATTCAACTGCTAATATTAAGACTGACTGAAAGCTTGCAATTAGGGAAAAACAAGGTGACAGACTGTCCCTTAAGACATGAACTGATGTGAAGTCATAATCAAGGATATCATGTAAAAAAAGGAGTGCCCTATCATTCTCTGCACATTTTTACCCATGTAGCCTTCACTTCCCAGAGCTCTCACCCATGCTGACTATGATGACTGTGAACATCTGTAAGTTGGAGAACTAGTGCTGTATTCGGAGTCGCATTTTCTATTTTTGTTTTAAAGACCTATTTAGAGTATGGCTACTATTATTCTTGTCCTGATTTCACTCAGTTACTGTGATTTAGATGCCTGATTATTTGCAAAATATACATTAGTAGTCGAAAATCTGCTTTATTTGTCAATGTCCAGGGTTAGAAAAGTTAAAATTGATCGTTTGTAGGACAAAGATTACTTAAACTTTAAGGTATGATGAATTTCATAAGGAAAAGCCATTTACATCTTCACTCTTAGCAACTGGACATTTGTACACTTTCTGGTATCATTGCTCCATGAAGATCAGAATTGAAGTTGGGACCTGTTTACTGTTCTGGTTATTGTCTTGCTTTTATTAGCTAGGATAGGGAAGTGGACTCGGAAATGGACATGCATGATGGCAAGATATCAGTACAGTAACCAGCACTTTCAGACATCACCACAAAAACACTATTTCACAACCTTCTTACTTTGGCAATGTCACAATGCTGCCTCGGGCAAGGTTCTCATGTCCTGTTTGTGTAAGATTGGGTTCCCCTTTTACCCCCTTCTATAACTATCTCCTATAAATCACTTTTCATGAAGGGCAAACTAAAGTTTCTTGGTTTCAAAATCACTTCTCTTGGGCAGGAAAATCTTGCCATTTAGAAAGTCAGTTTAGTGCATTTGTTTCCCTACTGAGAAGGAACTAAAGGTACACGTCTCTGGCAGTTCAATTACACAAAATGTTAAAAACCTAACCTTGGGTGTTTATTTAGGTACATTTATAAAGAGGTTTACTGCTTTGTAGTTTTTAAGTTTTAGTATTTGAAGTCTATCACGTAGTCAGTGCATACACAGAGGATGACAAATTTCATCATATGGGATACATCTCCTTGAAAAATAGTTCCCTTGCCCCATCACTAGAAAGTCCTTTTGGGAGGCCCCTCCCCCTTCCAAGTTAGCAAAAGCAAAGTTAAACAGAGGATTATCAATACCCAACAACTTAATTGACACTTAAAAAATCCTCAAGTAGATGGCAGAATCTGACCTTTTGCAGTCCTTGGCTTACGTTTTTAATGCCTGAACTCAACAAGCAACGGTTTGACTGCAGCCCCAATGAAGTAAAATGTCAAGAAACTAGTTCTTTCTTTTGATCACTAACACAATTCTAAATGACATTGTCAATGGCCAAGATGCTTAGAAGTTAAAGACAAAGTAATAAGCAAAAATGGTCAGCATGTGTGTTCCTAACCTGCAGCTCTAAGGAGGGTGATAAAGACGGCTCCATGAGAGAAGCCAGGACTTCCATCATCAGCTCTGGCACTGCAAAGTTATGGCTATCAAGTCACCATGGTAACAATGTGACTAATTTGGGCAGATTTCAGTTTCAGGGGGTAGGGTGGGGAGTAAGAGAATGACCTACATAGATAACTGTCTCATTAGGGGAAATATTAGTTCACTAATTCTTATTTTTTTATCTATGATGGAGTGATAAAGTCATTTTAAAAATTTAAAGCATTACATAATCACATTCATTTAGATTTATGGCATTTAAACTATAGAGGCTATAATACACATTACAGCTTTAAAAATTAGCGAAAAATCTAAGATTTCATCTTCATTAAATTTATTCATTTTTCTGAAGAAGGTCAATATTTAGGCTTCCCTAAACAAATGAATAATTCTTAAGTGAACTCTAAGTGTAAGCTCAGAGAAACGTACAAATATTTCAATTTTTGGAGTTTTAATAAAATTGTTGTTTTGCCTCCTGTTGGGACATACCATGTCACTGAGAGACAGAAAACATTTATGATCTTGGAGCAGTTTTTCCAAGGGACTCATTCTTTAGGACCAGGTAGCAAGACTTCTCTCTGGCATCTTTTGCAGGAATGTTGTTGGTTCCTTTAGAGACAAGATAAACATGGTTTGCCACATGGAGTTATAAGCCTCAGAGGAAGCTAAGGAATGGACAAAGCATATGTGTAAACTTAAGCATAGTGTTTCAGAATCGAAAGTGCCCTTGTCAATGTATAGTGAAGGTCATTCCTGTCTACTTGACAGTCTCAAGGTTGCCATGGCCGGTGAAGGGGCTGAAGGAAGATATTGTTTGTCCATTCCTACATTCTATCAAATCTTTCAAGTTCACCTATTTTGTTACACAGTTGCAAAACTAAAAACAGTGGAGGAAGTGATGTAGGAAGTGTTTTTCATATGGTTATTTGAACTAAATTGTCAAGACTTCAAAAGCTCATGACTAATGTACTGAACAGGGTCTTGATAAAATTTCTGGGTAAATTGATAAAATATGAACTTCCGCTGGATTTCTTGATTATCGCTGACAATGACTGATAAAATGTTTGGGATTCACTTTGGAAAGGTTCTTCAAAATGATCATGGAAAATGTGAGGCTAAAATAATTATATAGAGGTTGTTTTTTTTTTTTTGCACCAGAGTGAGCTTCTCTCTTAATTCCATTTCCCCAGAAATTTGAAGTGCCCAATATTCAAAATTCCTTCCTTTGTGAAAGCCTCAAACACTGGATTCATACTTGTCTAATTTAATTGAGTCCATCATTGATAAAGTGTGCTATTTGTTGCTTGAACTATTATGTATGTTATCCATATATATTAATGTTTAATGTTAAGTTGCTGAAGAATAATGTGAGAACATTATATATAGAGAGACTCTGATGCAGAGAAAGTGTTCAAGAGCCTTTTTATCAGTGAATAGGTGGTGAATAGGTGTGTATTTTTCTTTTTTTTTAAAGATTTATTATTTTTATTACAAAGTCAGATATACAGAGAGGAGGAGAAACAGAGAGGAAGATCTTCCGTCCGATGATTCACTCCCCAAGTGAGCCACAACGGCCGGTGCGCGCCAATTCGAAGCCGGGAACCAGGAACCTCTTTCAGGTCTCTGATGTGGGTGCAGGGTCCCAATGCATTGGGCCGTCCTCGACTGCTTTCCCAGGCCACAAGCAGGGAGCTGGATGGGAAGTGGAGCTGCCGGGATTAGAACCGGCGCCCATATGGGATCCCGGCGAGTTCAAGGCGAGGACTTTAGCCACTAGGCCACGCCGCCGGGCCTGGTGTGTATTTTTCTAAAGCCTGTACTGTTGAACTTTAGGTGTCAGAAACCAGGATAGCGATTATTTGTAAGTCATCACTTCAGGTCATCTAAAGATACTGAATCCACATCTGATAACTCTCAGCCAAAATGGAGCCAGGGTTTAGAGGTTTGCCACAGGGAAGGGTCTACGGTTGCTTTGAGAAGATACAATTGCTCTTTTTTCCTAAGCTTTCTTCCTCTGCTCTGCCTTGAGAAGGTGAAGGGTAGAAAGTCATGAGGAAGACCAGGTTCACTTCCTCTCCTCCATACTGGTCTGATTCTGGCCACTGAACAGCCCTGAATTATTGCAAAGTGTGAATCTAGCTTTTGTCAAACTTTGAACAATGAGAGGAAAGATGGTTAAAAACCAGAATATAAAGTTACTATGATGACATTAATTCAAGTCTTTTTCTAATTTATTTGCTTAGCTTTATTTTGTTTTGTTTTGTTTTTATTTCATAGCCTTCATTATTATTATTATTATCATTTTATGATGCATTCCATAGGCTCCTGGAATTTCCCTTATCCCTTCCCCAACTTCCTCCCCCACCACCACCTATTTCCTTTATATCATTTCTAAAGTAGTTTCTCTTTTTGTACCTTCTGGGACTCCCATAACTCTTATATTTGACCTTTTAATATCTTTTAATTCTTAAATACTTTTTTTGGCCTGATCCAGCTCTGCTTCCATTTTTTTGTTTATTTTTGTTTGTTTGGTGACAGGAAATATCTTCTAATTCTGAGATTCTTTCTTCTGCCTCCTTCATTCTGTTTTGAAGACTCTCCAGGGTACTTTTAGTTTGCTCCACTGTATTGTTCATTTCTGATATATCCGCTTTACTTTGATTCACCCTTGTTATTTGCTGTGTAAGAGATTCCTTAAATCCCTTGAATGCCTGCTATATGAACTTCTCAGTGTTGATAAGAAGCTTTATAACAAGTGTTTAACTTCCGCATCCCCCATTTTCTCGATGTCTTCCCCAGGTAACTCTGAGGTTGGCAAAGGGTTTTGCTCCTTTGCAGAGAATTCTTCAGTAATATTCATTGTGCCACTGTTTCTTTTGTTCTTGGTCATGGTACTTCTGGTTATCAGATTCTTCTCCTTGGGGCAGATTTCTAAGCTCTGTTGCCCACAGATCTATAGTTCAACTTACTGCAGTTGGTACATGGGTCTTTATTTGCAGTCACTTGTACCACTTCCTCCAGCGAGTTTCAGGTCTGGGTTCTTATGTTAGACTTCCACCATAATCTCCATAGCCCCAGCTGCTGACTCACCACTCTCTACCTCCTGTGATACCGTGCTGAGGTTGCACTGTTTTCTGTACAACGTTTCTCCTACTTCTGGTTGAAACAGGTCCCAGTATTAGGGAGACACCAGCTGTCCTATACAGCTAAGTTGTTGTTGGTAATGAACTTGCCAGAACCTGTTGGTCATTAGGTCTAAGGGCCATATGGACCTATTTTGATCTGTACAATGCCAAAGTCAGTATTATTTTCCTGTGAGACTAGTGCAATGCACTGAGCTCAGCGAGTTCTTGCGAGCTCAGCACATGTGCAGCTCACTGTTGTCCCTGTAGTCTTAAAGTTTTTCCACACCATACAAAATGGTGCCCAATTCGGCTCTAGGGGCAGACTGGGTTGTGAAATTCACCCTGTTCCCACACTGCTGGTCTGAGACCTGCTGCTCTGTCTCTGCTCCTGGTCAAATCAAACAGACCAGCAGTATGGGCAGTTCTTTGTCTGAGTGTAGCTTCTGAGCTCCCGGTAAACGTCCCTTTCCACCTTGTTGCTGGTAGAGTTCCGGCTGCCGGTGGAGTTTAGATTGTGCCTCGCTGAATGCCGCTGGGGTATCAGTCACTGCAACATGACATTGTTGTGTCTGCTGCTTTCTTGTGACTATCACAGTTAGTGAATGTGTTCAAAGATACATTATCATAAGGATGTGGTTATGGTCATCCTAGGAAGCTGCTCAAAGTGAGCCATGAGCTTTAAAGCTGCAAACATTCACCTTTCCCTGGCTTCTCCACCCACATTCCACTCTAATTCAAGTTTTATAAAAGGTCCTGAGAGTTCAGAAGACTGAACCCTGCACTTTCATTTGTATTTATTTATTTTATGCATAGAAAGTGTAGTTATTGTGGCAGTGAAACAAAGAACCCTGAATTAGGTATGGGGGGGTTTAATTAATAGAGATTGAATTCTGAAAGTCTAATACCATCAATCTCATTAAGTGGTTCCTTTCACCGAAAGTCATTGGAAAGCTAAGACATGCCCAGGTTATTTTCACAGATCACAGAAAGCAGCTCTCATGATATGTTAAAACAGCCAGAAGACAACACTGTCTGTACCCAACTATAATACCAAACATTTAATATTCTCAACACTATTTTTTAAAATAAAATATTTTACATCCAAATTAAAGCCATTAAGAGTTAATCTCAGAAAAGATAAAAATCCCACCTTTGGGTGCAATAGATCCAGAATCTCTATAGAGGAACAAAAAATACCCAGAGAGAAGGTCCAGAAAGTTAGTTTGTCAAGGCACAGGTCTAGCTCCAGTTTTACAGCGGGCATAATGGCCAGTCTACCTGTAATAATACAATCAGAGATTGGGGTCATTCTATCAATTAACTGCATGTTTGAAGTAGAATTGTTTTCTTCAGACATACAATATTAGGTTAGCTTTGACTTTTGTTATTATGTCGTTCCTATGCTTTGAAGCTGAAACATGGGACTTCCAGGAACAACTGCCTGTGAATGTATGATTCAGTTTTTTAAGGATTTGCAAGAGGACATCATTGTTGCTTTAAGGATTTGATAATAGGCTGGATTTAGTCAGTCTACAATGTAAGCACATATCAAAACATGTGACTTTTCCCTTGCTAGTTAACAACCTTAAAACTAAAAATAGAAAACAAAGGTTCAGTCTAAATTTGCACAAGTAGGGCCAGGAGTGGTAGCCTAATGTCTAACATCCTCTCCTTGCACATGCTGCCATATTATATGGCTGCTGGTTTGTAACCAAGCAGTCCTGCTTCCCTTCCAGCTCCCTGCCTGTGGCCTGGGAAAGCAATCAAGGATGGCCCAAAGCTCTGGGACCCTCCGGACCCACTTGTGAGACCTGGAAGAGGCTCCTGGCTTTGGATCGGCCAGCTCCGGCTATTGTGGTCACTTGAAAAGTGAATCATCTGAGGGAAGATCTTCCTCTCTGTTTCTCCTCCTCTTTGTATATCTGACTTTCCAATAAAAATAAATAAATCTTTGAAAAAAAACAAATTTGCACAAGTTAATCACTACCTGTGGCAGAAATGATGAAGCCTAGATTTCTGAAACCTTCCATCAAGTGTGACTAGTGTTACAAATGGAATAGGAGTGCCTGTCTGCTGGTACCAAAGCCACTGCACTTCCCATTATAGCAAACTAGCATTTTACATCACTGAACAATGTAAATGTCACTCACACGTGTCAGTGGTTCTGGTCCTACTGGTTGGTTCTGTTGAGGACAATGGAGAGCATGGTACCAATGAGAAAACATACAGCACATCCTCAAATCCTGCTGTGGAAAGCCGGCATCTTTGTTAGCACTTGCTCACAACTGTGTCCTCTTCCGCGGATGGGGGCGGTGGGGGCACATCAGAAAGTGCTGGTGTTATCAGGGGAACACTCACCCCACAGGAAGTCACACTCACATAGGAAGAGCACATCTAAGCATAAACAGTAGCACCTCGGACTTGAAAGCCTCTATTTACCCAAATAGCACTTTCATCTGGAACAAAAAAGCCTAGAGGATATTTTTAGTAATAGTCCTGGACATAGAAAATGCATCCGCACTCATGATTTCAAGCTGCAAATCTGCCTTTGTGACTACGCTGTTGGGGTGGAGAGGCTCTTAACAGCACGCATGGTTCAGTTGCCTGGTGCGTAATGCAAGACTCTCCTTTATGCCAACTCTTTTCTCCACCTTGGGATGTTCTTCATTTCATTCAACTCTTGAAAGCTCCAAGTTTTAAGAACTGAAGAGTCTTAACTGAAGTTTTAAAGTCTAATTGGGTGACGGATTCTAACATTTGCTCCACAGTGAATCTCAATACTTTTTTTCTCTTTATCCTTCAGTTTTTCTCCAGTTTCTGTAGCTACATCACCATGCCTGGTAACTACCTTTTAAGAATGGATCAGGGTTTGCTAGTTCTAGATGTTTCCTCTAACTTAGGCACCTACCTGATACCTGAAGAAATGGCAAATCCTATTACACAACTATTCTCTCCATAAGGCCTTTGATGAGAGGAAGAACAAGCTCATTTGCTTTCGCGGTTTAAGTCAATCCATGAGCCTGATACACTAGTCTCTTCGCTGACTTCTATCGACACCATGCTTTTTCAATGGCAGCTTTAAGGTTGCTCATTTCTCCTGTGTGTGTCCTGCTCTGTGCTCCTCAGCCCTGAATTCTCCTTCAAAACCTGCTGCTGGCCAAAACCCGTGCCCCCTGCTTCCCAGATTCTCTCCAGCAAACATTTCAGTGGCCCCAAGTAGATGGAGTCAACATGACAAACATTTTAGTTGGGAAAATGAGAATTCAATAATTCTTAAAGTATTAATTTCCTAATATTTATTACTAAACCTGATTTATTTTGTAATATTTGGAATAGAACCCTAGATATGGTAGTTCATACACATGGTTATAGATTATTTTGATGGCAAATTACTTTGATGACAGATTACTTATCTACATAGCCATGTATTTATGCACATTGAAAGGATTCAAGAATTAGAGTCACATCAGGAATAAAATGGCTCAAGTCTTCCTTTTTTGGTCAAAGTGGCAATTTCACTCTTTACTTGGCTTCCTTTATTAAAAATAGCCCCTGACCTATCAATGCAAATTTCAGTTATTTTAACCAAAAGGTTGCAAAGTTTAAACCCAATTCAGAAGTCAAAGTAACTATCTCATTCCCATAGTGACATGCTGTAAAAGGCGTAGTTTCTATCTGTTATAGCTACCTGAAGAATAATGGTAAGGATTTTTCCACCCACAACTTTGTCTCACAATAAACTGCATTGGAAACCTTTGTATGCTCCTGCTCTAAAATAGCATGCCAACTTCAACATTTCCTTAGATGGCATGCTGATTACCTGAAGTATATCACTAATTATTTGCCAAGTTACTTTTATAAACCCAAGTTTCTGCTGAAGGGAAATTGCTTTAAATGATTGGCCCACTTTGGCCTTCAGCAAATAGTACTTGTCAATAAATATTAAACAATCATATGAATATGGAGTTGCAAATCTGAATTATACCCATGTCATGGGATTTATTATCCTCCTCTTAAGATGCTTGGGATATAAAGGCTAAAAGGTCTACTTCAAATCCTGTATTATTCATTGGAAAACATCCACTGAGGACCAAGACTTGAAACTTTTGCAACTGTTGAGGGTTTTAACAATAAAGTTAGTCTCCTCTGTGTGCCATTTTCTCAGAACAGACCACACTGATGAAACAGCAGCGCTATCTTCAGAGACATCTGCCATTAGGAATGTTTTTGGATTTAGGGATATGGACCCTGAGATATATTTGTGGGATCTGAATTATGAAATCTTGTGTTCAGTGAATTAAGAACAAAGTGGTTAATCAACCTAAAAAAATCCACAGAAGCATGGATTTTTCTGCAGGGCATTGGGATTTGTACAGGCGATATTTCTCAGCTCCCACCTGTCAATGTTTCAGGGACCTCATCACGAGTGGCCAGGGATCCAGGAGTGAACAATCATCTCTTGTTTTTGTCATTAGTGTGCTGGAAGCTAGGCGTCAGGTTAGCTCTCAGTATTCTTCAGTTTGTATTCAATGATGATAGAATGGTACCATGACTAGGACCACAGATGTGACAGTGGATTGCTCCGTGTGAATCAGTGCTGGGCCACCTCTGAACTTAAAAGTCAGGAGGACACTGTTAATCCTCCAAATCAGTTTCTTCACCTGGAAAATCGGTGTAAAAAAATGCTTTCTCCAGGCTCTATGAAGATTTAGTTCTTTATTTATGTGAGAAACAAGTATACTTACTTCCAACCACTAGTTTACTTAAATACCTACAACAGCCAGCAGTGAGCTGGGCTTGGAGCTGGGGACTGCCAATGCAATCCTAAACTTACACTTGGGTGGCAGGAGGTCAATGACCTGAGCTCTCATTGTTGCCTTCCAGAGATGGCTTTAGCAGGAAGCGGGGGACATGGGGTTCTTAACTGCTATGCTAAATGCCTGCCTAAGCGTAAGAGTTTAGAACATTGCCTCATGTAAACTGAGCCATGGCTGATGTATTGCTATTTTCACAGTAATTTCAACACCTAATACAGTGGCTGGCACATGGTACACGCAACATTCAACATGAACATCTGTTGATATTATCGTTCATTCAAAAATTACTGAAGAGAACAACTGTGGTGGTCAGATAACCCTGGACTCAACCTTCCCCTCCTGAATCTAGTTTTGTGTAACTTTTGGTCTGGATGAACCCTGTGCACCTGAGAACTACTTTACTCTTTCCTGTGAATTTCCTATCACTGCGTGAAACCCCAAACTCCCAAACTCAGGTTCTGTTTGCTGTTTCAGACACACCAATATGCTGAACTTCAGAATGAGCAAGTAACTTAAAACAGACCACCTGCACTCCTGTGATTTTCTCAAGAATATGGGTCAAAGCTACCCAGGCCCCATTCTGAAGCACTGCTACACTGCTACTATAAGAAGAACCCTAGGGGGACTTCCAGGTCTGACTCATCCCAATCCTAACTCACTGGATATGGTCAAAACCCAGCTGGATGGAGACTGAAGCAAGTCTAATCCCTGCTTGACTCACCCCTCTTGGCTCCCGCTAAAAGCAGTGCATTATCTTCTCCAATGTCTCATGTTAACATTGGTCTCTACTTCCCCCTAAGCAGTGGAACAGGATGGCTCGTTGTCTGAAGGTCTAGCTACCATTTCTCTGCAAGGGCTGATGCTCTTAGCTAAGGGTGGTTGTCTAAGTAACAGAGTCTAAGTAACAGAGCAGGAGCCTCTATGCACGTTACTGAGTGATAGTTTCTGAGACTGTGGAAAGTATGCAATATTGGCATAACAGGTCAGACTTTCATCAACATAAAAGGAAAAGAATCACAAGGTACTTGCTGACAGGGAATTGTAGCTTGATGGGGCACTCAGGGGGAAGACACACTAAAAGCATTTTGGCACGGTTAAGTGTATTTCCTGGATAGATGTGTTCCATTCATGATGGAAGTGCCTCATGTACTTTGCACGGTCTAACACGCCAGTTACAAGTGCACTCGGACCATGCTTGTGTCAGCTACTGTTATCACAGGAAGGTCAAGGTTGCCACCCTCTTTAAGTGACATTGATTCAAACAAAACAGACCAGGGTTGTCGTCTGTAAAAAAAAAAGAAAGAAAGAAAGAAAGACAGTAACTGTTTTGGTTGAGTGTTTCCTCCTGAAGTTGGAGGTCATATCAGGCTAAAAGTAGTAGTGTTTAGTTTGGTGGGTGTCTGTGAGCTCGTAAAACCCTGGGCCATTTCTGCCGCACAGCTTCAATTTGCCATTTATGATTCGCTCCTTGGGAATTCCAAGCAGTATTAGCATTGACTCACGGAAGGGCTACCTTCCCAACCTGCGGTTGAGAACACAGACGTTTCTTCAAAGGAAGGGGTCCTTAACAGAAGAATTCTAAACATTTTAGTGGAGTCATAGCATTTGTTTCTGTTGCAGATGAGAGAAACCTGGAAGGCAGAAGGTGTTGTCCTCCAGTTTTCTGTCTCCCCCCCCCCCCCAAGACGTCCGATATGTTATTTTCTTTACAGCAAAGCAGGCAGATTCAGTCGTCCTTAACCCAGAGAGAACCCCTTCTCATCATGAAGTCTAATAAGGAGGGCCCAGACACAACTACCGTGTCCCAGACTGCCCTTTCTCGGCACAACCAGCCGATCAAGTAACAAGCTACAAATTGATGCAGGCAGCGAGCACAGAAGACTGGTTCTCTGCCCTGGAAGGGCTGCATTAAAGTGGAGAATATGGTTAAAAACATGGGCGGCAGCCAGTTACTGGAATAGCTAGCATTTCCAGGAACAAATGCATCCCTAATGAATGTGTGGACACTGCACTTACCGCAACAACAGCGGGGTTGCTCACACAGGCGCTCCCAGCACCGCCCGCGGCCGCTTTATTGACCTTCCACACACACTGATGGAAGCGTGGGCTGCCGGGGAGCTTGAGGCGGAGAGCCATCCAAAACATCTTGGAAGGGCCTCCGAGGGAATTTGTTAGTGTTTAGAAGACACACGCTTCCTCTCTCTGCCAAGAGTCGTGTGTGTGTGTGTGTGTGTGTGTGTGTGTGTGTGTGTGTGTGTGTGTGTAAAAGGATTCAAAGAGTGAAGCAAATTATACGGTTTCCTAATGACCTAGTCACGCAATCCTTTCCAAGACCCGCATCACCTGTAGAGATTTTGTTTCATTCCGAGGCAGCTCCAGTCTCCTGATTGTAGTATAAACATACTTGCTGACTGCCTGAGGGAAAAAAAAAATTTTCTTTTCTCTTCTCTCTGCTCATTGACACGGATTTGCAATCTTCATGTGTATATCACAAGCAAGTCTAGCATGAAAGGATGTTTTGCCACAGGACACTTGCTTCAATGATAAGTAGTTTGGATTTTCCAACAATATGAGGAGAGCAGTGCATCTTCTTTTGCGGATATGGGGATTGGCATGTGAGAGACTGGTTAAAACACACAGCCGTGAAAGTGTTTTTAAACTCAAGGTGTTTGTAACCATTGTGATACCTGGAGTTCAGTTCCTATCCATAATGTTGAATTTATTAGTCAAAAAGAGAAGGTCCTAGAGCCATGTTTATTCATACCATGCTTTCCTCATCTTGTACATTTCTGTTTGAACTAAGTGACTCACATCACCTTTAGCCAGAATGGTTTATTAAATTTGGTATCTCTAGGCAGGTTTCAAAACCATCTGAGTTGACCAATATTTGCTTATTTCAGATCTGATAAATATGCATATTTTTTGTCCTGTATTTGGTTGCATATCAACAATGATTCCATTTCAAAAGGCTGGTAACAAATTAAACAGAATAAATGTTATACTTAGTCTGGGCTTAGTTTTACTCTCTGCATAAAAAGGTTTCCGACTAAACAGCCACTGTAAACCATTTAGATTTGTACACAAGAATGATCATTAAATAAGTCAACTTCATCATGCTGTTTGAATATATTGACTTACTCTGCTCTCTGGCCTCAATTTTTTTCCTTTTTTTTTTTAACTGCTAATTTTCTAATTTTAACCAAATGAAAGTGAATTGTTTCTCAGAACACAATACCAATTTTAGGGCAAAAAGTATACCTTGTACCAATTTTTAGAGTTTACCCTCTAACTCTTGCCTTACAACAAGTAGTGAAACTTCAGCAAGGATGTTTATTCTGAAAAAGCAGCACTGTCATAACATTTGCTACATGACACTCCTTTAAGTTTCTGCTCTTATTTTAGCACCATGATTTTTTTAAGCAGAATAAATGTTTGAAACTGAATTCCAACATTTCATTAATAAGTGTCTGATTTTTTGTAAATCTACCACACAAAAATTTTGAGACACTTACTTATTCTTATACAAAGCGGTCAAAGATATTGTATAGGAATAAAGAATGTTCATTTTGGAAATATGGTAAAGCAGCACAGAATATTTTCTTTGAGCTATCAGTATATTTATTTGCAAACTGGTAGGGGAGTCTCCAATAGGAAAATCTCTTTAAAGAGTCAAATGATATTTTTCTTCCACTTTGAAAATGTTCTTATCTTTTGATCACATACGAAACAGTGATAAATGAATCAGATGTATTTACTCATTCTGTTTTTTAAGTAGTATACCTAATGGGCATGTTTCACCAAACTGTATTCAACCGCAGTAGCTTTTATATTTACTGTTAATATTAATTTCTCATAGTGCACATTTCCATTCAGTTTGTCAGTGATATCGAATATGAGAGTCAAAATTCTTAGGAGCTCAGTCCAATCTCTGTGACTCTACTACTCTATCAAATATTCAAAGCCCACTTTTGGCATTTATGGCCACGCAATAGAACCGTGGTGGCAGCTCTCAATGCCACATATTTGAAGTCCGACTATTTTTGGAGGGAATTCTATTCCAAGTATTTTGGTAGCTCTGTGAACACAGAGAAAAAATAACCTCAGTTATACTAATTCACATTCCACCGTCAACCACGCTACTAGCAGACTTTACTCTCATTTCACACCTTGTACTAGTCCCACATGAAGCTGACTTCTGAAGAAATGTGCAAATTTTCTGGTCTGCCCACTCCTTGAGGGGTAGATCGTGAATTAATTCAGGCAGTGTGTTATTTCTATTGCCCACTTCTAAAGGTTGCCACAGACTCTTGGTGTGAGACACTTTCAAGCACAGTGTTTAAACTTGCTTTATGATATTTATGTTTTCCTGATGCTATAAATATGAGTTTGAATGCATTTTTAAGTGAGTTGATGAATAATACCACCCAAACCTTTGAGTTATTAGGACAAATACGTCATTGTCTAAGGTGTAAAGTCCAAATATAGTGGTGCAAGAAGTGAAAACTGTGTACTCCTCTTTCTTTTTTTTTTCAGAATGGGAATTCCAAGTGACCGAGTCACTGATTAGCCATGTCCCCATTTGCAGGTTTTGCTCACAGTGTAATAAAGGTACATCCATTTGTGTGTGTCAAAAAAGATGCGGAATACTTATCAGTTCACTAACTTGAAGGATGAGTAGTAGCTACCCTGTGATAGCTTCGGAATCATTAACGGAATATCAAGAGTCCCAAGTTCTACTTAGAATACCACTCTGATGGTTTGTAGTCTGTAGAATTAGTTCCTAATTGTTCAGCATAGAAGCTAGTGAGAACTAGAAAATGAAGATAAGAGAAAGGAAAGGAGAACAATTCATTACGTTGTGATGTTATTTCTGATCCTAGGGAAAATTGAGGATTTATCCATACATGGCTTTATCCCTCTGTCCAACTCTGTCTAGCTCCTTTATAACAGTCTTCCATTTTATGACTTACATCTAAGACAGTTACTTCCGTGGGTAAAAACCTATTGCTGTTATTACTTGCTTGAGTCTGGAAATAGCGTGCTTCAAAAACAGTCTTCAAGAAGGTAGCTTCAGGTTCCCATGCTCTGTAACTCACCAGTAGTCAATGACGGTTGTGGATAGTCTTGTTAAGGTTATCCATGACCCCAGCCAGTGAGGTGACACTACTGCTTTTGATGTGAATGTTTTTCTCCCCTGGCTCCAAGGAAGTGTTCCACTCTTTGCTTTTATTGGGCAAAATTACCTTATTATGTTATGTGTTTTGTGAATACTTGTGGGCAAAACTTGCAATGTCTGCATCCCACATCAGTGTGCTGGGTTTAAATTCTAGCTCCGTTCTCCATTCCAGCTTCCTACTAATGTTCAACCAGGAGGGAAGCAGGTGACAGCCCAACGAGCTGGGCTGCTGTGACTCACGTGAGGATTTCAGTTCCTGGCTTCTAGCCTAGAGTTGGTCCAGCTCCAGTTGTTTGATGGAATTAGATAGTAAACTAGTAAATGGGAGGTCTCTGTCTTTGCTTTTCCAAAAGAAAAGATGGTATCAAACAAAACTTGTGAGAAAAATACTGCCCTATTTGTGGATAGACCAGACATAGTGACTTCTCTGGGTATGTAGCCTTAGACACAGGTGTAAGGTTGTCAACATTTATACTAGCATGTCACAGATACATATCTAACATCTTCTTGCTGAATATACGACATAGTAAAGTTAGTGAGAAATTGGAATTTAAATTATTTTGGTACAAATTTTAAATCTATGCAGAACGCTGTCATATGATATGCATTTTTCATGAATATTTTGAAGCTCTTTCATATCTATGGGTTGAGATTTTTGCACCAAAATAATCTTTAACTTTTATTTTCCATACACTTTTTGAAGTAACCTCTTAATTTTCTACTTTTGCAAACAAAGTAAAAGTTCTGCCACATCTGAATATTTACTTACTTATAGCTGCAAGACTAATTGCATAACACATTTTATATGAATTACCATCCTTTTGCAAGCCTACTATGGTGATTCCATATATTGTCACTATGAGGAGGGGGAGAAATATGGTGGGTTTCTTGTGACTGTATTCATAAACAGAATAATTTTGTGTATCTCATATTAATGTGGTGCTTACAAAGAAAAATTCAGCAGAATCTTGGTGAAATATTTTTGATTCATTTCTTGGACCTAATGGTGCTAACTTACTTCAATTCTAGATTACAAAGTGATCTCGTTCTACTTTTCATGCTACTCAGGCATTTTTGCAGCCCAATGTATGCTGTGGCCACAGTGTGTACATGTATGTATAAAACTCCTTTAATGCTCTGATAGATCTCTGTAGTTTTTAGAACAAAATAACATCCTCAGATGGCCCCTGAGAATCTGACCTTTGCCATCTGTTTAGTCCCACCTGCTGAAGCTTCTAGATTTATTCCTCTAAAATAGAATGATTTAGAATTTCCTGTGTGGATTCTTTAGTTCTGTACTTCTAGGCCTTTAACATTTTCTTTTCCAGTTTGTCCAGCTAACTTTTCTCAATGCCATCTTCAGGGCGTATCTTAGATTTTAGTGGAAACAAGACAACTTTGATTTTCTACTTCAACACCAGGAGTTGAGAGTTCCTCCTCTGGACTCCCACTCAATTGTGGCCATGACTCTCATGACTAACTACATGATACCACTTTCTGTGTTACCTATTTTATTCTGTGTGCCTTTACAGCATAGTCTGACATTTATCTCCATCTTCCTGCCACCTAGCACTTAGAAATGAACAAAGACACTCAATTTGTACAAGAACATTAGTTGATTGAATATGGATAGAATATGGCGATTTGAAACCTGGCAAGGTTTTTCTGCCTTAACATAGACAACTGTATTCAGTAGTTTTTCATTGGCCTGTGGTACTGAAGAGAGATATTTGAGAGTTTCAACTCTCAGAACTTCAGAAAGCAATGAAGTCAATCTATAAGCCAGCTATGTTATTTAGATTTGAATAATTCTTCAGCTGTCTGAAAACAAGAGGAAAAAGTTACACTCTTCATTTCAATGGACAGTTCCGAATAAATTGAAAAACCTACTGTTCTTGGTATAAATTCCAAAGAAGCATTGCAACTCAGGTCAAATGCGAGACATGGAATTATACTGAGACAAACTTCCCTATTTTCTGAGAAAACTGTCTGCCCAGAGTTCTGGAATGTTTAGAATAGTGGTGCACCGGTTTACCAAAAGATAATCTGTATGTCTACCAAAGATTTACTATGATGGGATTCAACCACTTTGAACCATGCTTATCTTTGAGTATTTATTTCTACCTTTTGCTCTCTAAAATTAGAGGAAACCGAGACTATCCGATCATCTAAATAAAGTTGCTATATCAATTGGTTTGAGTAAAATTTCTGCAAAAATTTTAGTATTCTTCAGCCTTGATCAACTGAAATAATCAACTGGCTTGGCTGCTAGAATGTACTTGGCATTACCTAGATGAGAAAAAAAGTTCATTTTATTGAAAGCATTTCTTTAAAATTGGCAAGTTTTCCTTTTGTTTTTACTGGTATTAACAAATATTGAACAGATATGAGTTGTGCAGCCCAGCTTTCTCCTCCCAAAATTTCTAAGGATTAAGTCAGGAGTTTCTAAGTTGTATTTACTGCTTTAAATTCCTGTTTTTCTAAACAAAGAAGATAGAATTCCTAAAATAACATTGTATGCAAAAAAAAAGGTATTTAGTAGGCAAAGAAATTCAGGTTGAATCACTTCTTTCCCCTGAATTCTGTATGAACTTCCTCTCAATGCCAGTTTCAATTTGCAGTCACCATTTATAATAGATATTGAAATGGTTCTTTGAAATTCTTAAAAACAACCTCCCACCTCTTTTCCTCTTCCTCTTTCCCTCTACTTCCTCCTGTGTCAGGTCTTCTATTGTCAGATATGTGATTCAAACATGCGTCTTAATTTAAGCAAACGAAAAAAGTACAATGGCTTACTGGGTCTTTAGACACCATTTTTATCAACATGAGAACCAGAGATTTTAAAGTAGAGTTAATCCCACTAGCCCAGAAAAAAAAAATCCCTGTTCATATTTTGATTTACCCAAGGTGTTATTCTTAAAGACCCTATGAATAATTACCTCCATTTGAAAGCAATCTGTTTTGATTTTCATCATAGGAATTCTGCTGCTCTGTGGTTTGTGCTTTTCAGAATCAGGTTTATCAGAATTCTCATACTGAATCAATTAGCTTCTCCTTTAAAATCTTACTATAAAATGCCAGAATTTCTTCTTGATCTTAACCTAGGATGCCACTAGTATTTAGGTTAACTCATTTTAAAGGAGTTAAAAGTCAAAATCAAAATTACGATATGTTTCTTTTCTTCTTCATGTATTTATAATTGATGCTTGCAAAATGAAGCTAACACTGTAAATGCATTATTTAATTGGAACTTTGAGTATGAGCAAGGCACTGCTATTTGAACACATTTTGTAAATTGCCAGGGACAATACACATGCCAGTTTCTTGCATGATTTGTAACGTTTGAGTGTCATGTGGGAAAAACACATCCTTAAACTTTACTTTTGTGCAGTTTATATAATTCTTTCACTTGTTATTTGCTATCAAATAGCTACATGAGAATTTGAGCAATGAATTTGTAGCTCACATTTTCTGGAATTTGTACAATGTCTGTAGTCAGGTTTAACCAATACCCAGTCTCAGGAATTTGCCCCCTCTTTTGCTAACAGAAGCCTTCCACCCTTTGCTGGTTATATATCTGGCAGTTCACAGTTTTTCTCCAAAGGCTGCAAACCATGCTGCCACTTTGTTTTGTGCTGTCACTCTCACATGGACTTCAGTTCTCAAGAAGCAACTGAAAGCTGACTCTTCAACCCATGCTAACTATTTTTTTAAGTATTAAAGTCAACTGGGACTTGTTCACTAGACATGTTTCTAACATGTCAGGGATCTTCAAAATGGTCATGGGAAATGTATATAAAACTATGCATGGGCATCAAGGTGTGTTTGCACAAAAACAAACTTGCTACAACATGATTTAATACATTTTAGCTTGCGGCATAAAGTGGAATAGGACATCAGTGTAGAATGAGTCCCTTTAGGAATGCAAGTTCAGGGGAAAATGAACAGCAACAAGCCATTGACTTATGGTGACGTTTTAGGATAAGGCTAGGGGGTAAGATTACAAAACAACAGCTTGTTATAAGTAGTAGGATGACACTGAAGATGAAGCTCCTAGGAGACCATAATAATTTGCTAAGTTAAAATTACTCATCTGTGTTTCAATTGTAGAGAATTCACGATCGACAGCAATAGTTCGATAGCTAACACCTAGACATCTCCATTAGTTCAATTTACACAATTTGAACTAAGACATTAAAGTGGTTAGAATTTCCTGTTCGATGCACACCCAAAATTGTTGTGCCAAGAACAATTGGTAACAAGCATGGAACTTCTAATGAGGATTTGCAACAAGTGAGATGAAAATCCTGAAGCATTCTTTGAAGAATTAGGACAGAAAGTGAGACATTTGTACTGTCTTGAAGAAGGAGTACAATCAATGCAATGGCTACCAAGAGGTAGATTTGGTGTCATGGAAGCTAAAGTGGGCCAGTCCAGGGTAAAGATCAGGGCAATAGTTTTATCATTGAGGTGTTGTGTGGCCAATGCTAAAGAAACTGTCTTTATTGATTTTCTGGAGTCAAAACGCAAAAATGAGCTTCTGTTTATTAGCATAAGTTGAGAAAGCCCAGTGCTTTAGCAGAAAAACACCTGGGAAATCATCTGCAGAAACTCCCTCCCCACCTACCACAGCAATTCTATTCTTTCCTCTCCTCAGACAAAAGCAGTTTTGCAAGTTTCAGTGAGAAGTCGTTAGGTATCCGTCCTGGAGTCTGAACTGGGTTTTTTTTTCTGTGTCTACTCTTGTAGTGTTTAGAAAACACCATTTTTATTCAGTTAAAGTAAAAAGAAAAAGAATAGACTAAATGACTGGTAACATCACTACCGAGTGTTATGAACGTAATGGGATTAGATCCAAAAATAATTTTGATTCTGTTTTGTGTGACTTTTTTTTAAAAAGACACTCGTAATTTTGTATTTATTTTGTTTGCTTGTTGATCGTTTGTAGCATATTTACTAAGCATGTGTCATGGACTTTGTCCATATTCTTACATGAATGTTTAACTTACTGCTTTTACTTCTACAGTTGCATATTATTCAAAAACAGCCATAGCATTGCAGGCATATCCAGGATGCCAGTGAGGATACGTACTTATTTCTTTTTTTATGAAAAAAATGTTATAGTAAAGATTTGTATTAGATGATTAGAATTTTAGAGTGAATGTCTGCAACATACTTAGAATGGAAGATCCCTAAAATTTTAGTTGATTTGTATTGTGAAGTTTTCTATACACAATGAGTTTTTCCACACTCCAGGATACTAAACCATACCCCTCTGCCTTCATTGCTGCTATCAAAATGATGTTTTCTCCTGACTACTGCTAAATTTAAGGAAGCTTATGTTTATTCCATATCAGTGGCTAATGTAGAATGTTAATTTACCTGTGAAAATATTGCAAAGTTTAGATGATCATCCTACAATTCTTTAGCTATGTTCTTGTTTACTTAATAGCAAATATTCACTGTGTCTTCCATGTTGTAGAGCCTGAAGGTATGGGCTCTGTTATGACCCCACTTTATAAAACAATTAGTTCTGAGCTAAAGCTGAGAGCAGTGGTAGGAGAAACTTTGCTTCATGTATTTCCGTTTAATTCCAGGAGCAAGTTCCTGTAAAGTAGCCAGCTTGAATAACACAGAATGTTGCTATGGCTCTGAATGAAGGCTGTCAGTTGTTCAATCCGAATGATGTAGTAACAACCAACTTAATGGGCTTGTGGTTGCTTCTTTCATTCATAATGCTGTAAGAAACTTACACAAATCCTTCTTTATTCCAGAAGATGAACACCTTAATTACAGCATGTCATTTAACCCTCCTCAAAGTTTCATATTCCAAAAGTAGATCGGCCCTATACATGGAGCCAGCAAGAAATGCTCATAAAATCTACCAGCATCCATTTATTCCAAACAGAAAGTGATGGGATTCTTACATCCATCCCAAGTCATTCCTTCATACAGTTTATTCATATTGACTCTGGCTGTCCAAGGGCTTTGCACACAGACATTTATGCTCATCCTCCCAGTAAATGTGGTTGCATACTTTCTACAGCTTGGTGACTTTCAGGAAAAAGGGTATTAATGTTACTCTGGAACTGTGCTAACTGCCCGATACAACAACAGCATGTACACATGCACCCTCACCCTCCTGCACAAAATCATTTAGGACATTAGTGTATTCATGCTGTCCTTGAGGGTAAGTCTCAATTCAGCCTGCTGATGAACCAGCTTACTTGACACCCCTACATCATGAACACGATAGTGACGTACCTGCTCCAGACGATCCCCACCAAACATGTGACCTTATACTTAAAAGTTTGTACATTTTATACTTGACTTGCTTTTTTTTTTTAACCTAAGTGGGTTCACAATAAAATTTTGATATCTGAAAAAATTAAAAGTAAAATCATCCAAGCAAACAGTTATTTAATTCTAAGTCCTCTTGCCTGGCAGAGGTTCTATGTCTCAGGCTTTCCTCCTTGTTTAAAAAAAAAAGGAGAGAGAAGTGGTTGGAAGCTCAAAAGTTAAAGTAGCAATTGTATGATCAATTTTCCTTCTTTCCCTAATCCATAGGGAATATCTAGAATTATCACATATGAATGCTCATATTTCAGGAAATACTCAGATACTTGTCTGAGTTAAACTATCTTACCAACTCCAAATGAAATGTTGCTCTCTTCACCGATTTTGGAAAGAAGGGCAATTTAGATTTTTACCTGTGAAGTAGAATAACAATCCATTTTGTGAGGACTGTGAAGGCCATAATTTTATAAATGTTTGAAAAGTGTTTCCTTTTTATTCACTTGCACATTTTGGGGAAGTGCAGTGCCATAGTTGAATAACACAGAGAGTACAAACAAGTGCAAGAACTAGCATTTCCATTCCCTGTCACTTGGGTTTGGAGCTTCCTATTTCAGCCTATAGGTCTTCCACTTCAAGAGCCACAGTCACCCTCAGGTAGCGTGTGGAATATTTGGACTTGTTCCTGCTTGCTATGTTTTATTTATCCCTAGACTACTCTGTTTAGCCCTTCCCCCAACTCTGCCTGAACTCCAGTAATTAGTATTCTAATTTCAGATGGACAATTTGCTTTACACTTGCCTTTATGAAAGGGTTGTGGTAAATGCCTTTTTGCACCTTTATTTTATTGTATTAATATCCGTCCTTCTACTGAAGTCCATTAGTGGTGAGATGTAAGTGGAAAACATTCAAATGTCAGTTGTCACTACCCAGAAAAACCACAGCTCCCACGTAAGAAAAACCTCAGCATTGATGATCTCCAATTTCCTTCAGGACTTTCCCTTTTGCTTCTTGCCTATGTCTTCTGATCTCCACATCTGAAAACTTAGATCAAGGAAAGGAAATCCTTATCATGCCTAAGATTTCAGCATGAGAATGAGGATAAAAATTACTGTTTCGCTTTGGTCAATTTATCCCACTGTTAGGGGGTTCTAGAAGGGAGAATGCACTGTTATTTAAAAGTATCATCAAATAACCTGTGTGCTGTTACTTATGTAGTCTTAAAAATATTAAGAAGCAAAAAAAATATTAAGAAGCAAAAATGCTGCTTTCTCAAGTTAACAATAGTCAGAACCCACAATTATGAAGAATCATAGCAGTCAAGTTTATATATGTATATATATATATATATATATATATATATATATATAATATTTCCCCCTCCCAAGGGTAAGTCATTGACTCATTTCGATGGAATTGTCATTGCCATAATGGGAAACCACTGAGCATTTATATTTGGATCTATATAATCTTACATAAATGATCAACCCACTCTATTCTCTTACTCATACATCTTGCTCATAAGAAACTGATGTTTCCAATAGATGAAGCTACAGAATAAGTATCCAGAAATCTGAGCAGAACAAACTACATTTGTCAAACTGATGAGAGAAGCCAAATATGTTAGCAAGTATTTGATACACGTTAAGAGCTAAAGGATGGGAATCAAGATGGTGGAATAGGGTAAGGACATGTTTAAATGGACGGAAAAATATTTAATCAGGATGAAGCAGAGAGCACATATTCCAGGAAACAGGAAACGACAGAACAACAGCAGAGGGATACCGGGAGACTGACAGACAGGAAAGCAGCGGACACAACGGTGTGGTATTGCAGTGACTGATACTCCAGTGGCATTCAGCTAATGGCGATCTGAACTCCACCAGCAGCCGGAACTCCACCAACAACCAGGTGGGAAGGGACTTTCACTGGGAACTTGTGAGGTGAGCCCAGACAAAGAACTGTCTGTCCTGCTGGTCTGTTTGATTTAACCAGGAACAGAGACAGAGCAGCAGATCTCAGACGGGCAGTGCGAGAACAGGATGGATTTTATAGCCCAGTCAGCCTCCTAGAACTGAATTGGGTGCCACTTTGAGAAAGTAAGAAAGGGCAAGGGAAAGAACTGAGCATGCGCTGAGCTGGGAGTGAGCTCATTTCTGACTCGGTGAACTGCAGCAACGTGGCATTCTACGGGTTCCACCCAGGGCAGGTCTGGATAGGTCTTAGATCTGATGGCCAACAGATCAAGAACTGTAGTAGTGGTTCATCTGGCGCCATTTTGTACACTGTGGCAATAGCTTTGGGACTGCAAAAGACAACAGTGAACTGCGCATGTGCTGAGCTCGGAGAACTCACTGACGTCAGCAGATTGCACTGTTCCCTCAGGAAAATAATATTGACTGTGAAATCGTACGAGTCAAAATAGGTCCATGTAGTACCCAGAGCTAACGTCCAACAGGTTCCAACAAGATCAGTGCCACCAACAACCTAATTATATAGGACACCTGGTGTCTCTCTAATCCTGGGACCTGCTCCAACTGAAAGTGGGAGAAAGGTTGCAGAGATAACTGTGCAGCCTCAGCACAGTATCACAGGAGGTGGGGAGTGGTGAGCCAAGAGCTGGGCTGTGGAGACCACGGTAGAAATCTGACATAAGAATCCAGACCTGGAACTCAGTGGAGGTTGTGGCACAAATGGCTTCAAGCAAAGAGTTGGGTACCAACTGCAATAAGTAAAATTGCATCGTAGACCAGTGGGTAACACAGCTTAGAAACCTGCCCCAAGGAGAAGACTCTGCTATCCAGAAGTACAATGATCAAGAGCAAAAGAAGAGACAAAGGCACAATGAATATTACTGAAGACTCCCCTGCAAAGGAGCAAAACCCTATGCCAACCTCAGAGTTCACTGAGGAAGACATCAAGAAAATGGGGGACACAGAATCCATAAGACTCATTTTAAAGATTCTGATCAAAAATGAGAAGCTCATGCAAGAGTTCAAAGACTTTAAGGAAGCAATAAAGCAAATCAAGGCTGGTGTATCAGAAATTAAGAACACAGTAGAGCAAATTAAAAGTACAGTGGAGAGCCTCCAAAATAGAATGAAGCAAGCAGGAGAAAGAATCTCAGAATTGGAAGATATTTCCTGTCATCAGGGAGAAGCAAACAAAAAGCTGGAAGCAGAGCTGGATCAGGCCAAAAAAAGTATTCAAGAATTGAAAAACACTATTAAGAGGCCAAATATAAGAGTTATGGGAGTCCCAGAAGGTACACAAAGAGAAGCTGAGTTTGTAAATGTATTTAAAGAAATAATAAAGGAAAATTTCCCTAATCTGGAGGAAGAATTGGGAAACAAGATCCAGGAGGGGCACAGAACTCCCAACAGGCTTGACCAAAAGTGATCTTCACCACAACATATGATAATCAAGCTCTCTTCAATTGAACATAAGGAAAAGATCCTTAAATGGGCACTTGAAAAAAATCAATTGACATATAAAGGAATGCCAATTAAGCTCACAGGAGATCTCTCACAGGAAACTCTACAGGCCAGAGGAGAATGGAGTGACATATGCCAGATTCTAAAAGAAAAAAATTGTAGGCCCAGGATAACATATCCAGCGAAGCTTTCTTTCGTCTTTGAAAATGAAATAAAATTCTTCCACAGTAAAGAAAATTAAAAGAATTTGCCTCTTTCAAACGTGCCCTACAAATAATACTTCAAGATGTTCTCTTGACAGAGAAGAGGAATAGCACCTACCAAAACCAAAGGCAAACAGGAAAAACATCCCAGTAAAAAGACAACAGAAGACTAAACCAATGAACAACCCATTGCTAAAATGACAGGACCAAGTACCATCCATACATATTAAACTCTGAATGTAAATGGCTTAAGCTCAATCAAATGTCATAGATTAGTAGAATGGATTAAAAAACAAAATCCATTAGTTTATTGTCTGGAGGAGACACACTTCAACAAAGATCAGTGGAAACTATATCACATGGGTTATGTTGTTTTCTGTTGGTTTCATCTCTTCAAAACACTTTCTTCTGATTAAATCATTCAATGACTCGTAGATCATGCAGTGGCATCATTTTCTTCAAGAAGGTTCTTGATTTTCATTTGCTACACGTTAGTCATTTAATGGCATGTTATTTAATTTCTTGGTGTTGTTAATTTCTTTTTTCTCTCTGATGTTGATTTTGTTTTGTGGCTCTTCATTTAAGGGGATGTATAGTAGCTGTGTAATGGAGACTGTCATATCTAGTAACATGTTATTTAACTTCATGGCATTGTAAATTTTGATTTTTGTTTCTATTGTTGATTTTGTATCGTGACTTTTCATTTAAGGGGATGTACAGTAGCTATGAAATGGAGACTAATATCCAGATGTGAGGATGTAGTGTAGTATGCATTTGTGCTTCTAGACAAAGATGGACTTAGAATGAAACTGTTTACTATATCTTGACAATAGGATTCTGGACTCTCTGCCATTGTCCACACCCGCAATGATGCACATATGACTGAGTATGAAGAACTATATGTTAGTAATGATATAGAGGAACAAGGGGGGGAGGAAGTTGGGGAGGGGATAAGGGAATATGGAACTGTATCATAAAATGATAATAATAATAATAAAATGTTTTAAAAAAAGAGCTAAAGGATGACATTCTTTTCACTCTGTCTAAGTCAATGGACCCATCAAAACTTCCCAGGACCTTTTAACTACATTAGTGGATAGAGAGGAACATTGGCAGTGGTATCCTGGGCTGGCATTACACCACAATCTTTCCTTCCCCTTGGCTTGCATCTCTATATCTCAGAATGCCTGTCTTGTGGTCTGTTACCCTCTGCTTTAAAAGATGTTTTATAGCAGCTTGTATGATGGCATATCAGGCTAATTCTCTGCCTGTGGCACTGCACCCCATATGGGCACTGGTTCTAGTCCTAAGTGGCTCTGCTTCTGATCCAGCTCCTTACTGGCCTTGGACACACACCCATGTGGAAGATCCAGAAAAAGCACTTTTCCCAGTGTTAGACAGTCCCAGCTCCAGCCACTGAGGTTATTTTGGGGAGTCAAACAGCACCTGGAAGTCTGTCTCTCCCTCTAGCACTTGCAATAAAATTAAGATGTTCTATAGACCTGTGATGTGTGAAGCACTCTCATATAGGAGAAAGGAATTAACGAGAGACAACAGTGAAGGAGATATACCTGAGTTAGAGCACCAAACCTTTACCACCAGGGGTTTTGGTGGACATCAAGGTTGACATTCAAAGCACAACAACTTCCTGAGTCCCTACACCGCTGGTTCAGTTGTTACCTCATGGATTCAAGTGTGTGGTCTGTAGATGTACTTCAGCTTATTGCTTTTCTTATTAGTCAAGAAAATACTCTTGATTACCACATTTGATCTGTTGAAATAAGTGTGTCATAATTCAAATTTGATTTTCAGATTCCACAGTACCAACAAATCCTGGTTATACACTTACCAAGCCTAATATTTAGCTGCTTCTACCAATTTGTGATAACTGTCAAGCCAAGAGCATCCAAAGGAGATATTGAGGACCTATCCAAACTTACTGAATTGCAACAGCAGAGGCCTTTGTCTTTCATGGTCATCTCTTTTGGAACAATGTCTGGCTTCTGACATCTTCTGTGCATTAGGTAAAAATTTTAAATTCTCCAATGTAATATTTTCTATTTGCTTGAAGTTATTTACATATAATTTGAACATACAGGATAAATCACAAGTCATAAATATGGTAGCTTCAATATTTATTAACGAAAAATGATGGAAGAAACTGATCCCCATTTGAAAACAAAAGTTGGAATTCTGTTGGAATTGAGCATAATTAGTCACTTTTATTTTCTGGTCATAGTTTAGAAGTTTTAGAATTTTTATAATTTTTCTTGGGAGCTTCAAGAAAATTGGGTAGACAAAAATTTGGAGTCTGCTATTTTTGGCAATACAATGCAAGTCTGGTTGTGCAAAGAAGCTCTAGATCTTTCTCCTCTTGAATTATGACTGCTGTTGTATTGAAAGCATTGGCAATTCTGTGTATTTATACATATACGCATACTTGAACTTAATTCCGAACTAAGAATGTATAAGTATTTCTGTGTTGCCCAGAACTACAAGAATATGTTTTTTGGCAGAAGTAACTTAACTAAAATGATCTGTTTGTACATGACCCTGGAACTAGTAAGTTATCTTAATATTCAGCTGTGTATTTTATTTTTAAATATTTTAAGATTTAAAAATTAGCCTTTTCTGTATTGCATATTGATATTATGTATCTTTCTTCAGAACAGGAATTTTTGCTACTTAATTTTAAGTAGGCTTCAGTGAATCGTACCACCTAACATATCCTTTTTTAATGATCATTGTCAATAATACTACTTCTTTATTATAGAATATTTGTAAATATAAAACAAATATCATTGGACCCGGTGACATAGCCTAGCGGTTAAAGTCCTCGCCTTGAATGTGCTGGGATCCCATGTGGGCGCTGGTTCTGATCCTGGCAGCTTCACTTCCCATCCAGCTCCCTGCTTGTGGCCTGGGAAACCAGTGGAGGACAGCCCAAAGCCTTGGGACCCTGCACCTGTGTGGGAGACCCAGAGGTTCCAGGTTTCCGGCTTCGGATCGGCGCAGTACCAGTCGTTGTGCTCACTTGGGGAGTGAATCATCAGATGGAAGATATTCCTCTCTGTCTCTCCTCCTCTCTGTATATCAGACTTTGTAATAAAGGTGAATGAATCTTTTAAAAACAAAACAAACAAACAAATATCATCCTACTATTTAAGGATAAGGATATTAAAATATTATTGTATCAACTTGGCAGAAGAATTTCCAACTATTTTCACTATTTTATAGTCAAATGTTTTCTCATCCCTAGCTTTGCTGTTTATAAACATTTTGATGTGTAGATATGTGTGCTACGTGATGAATGTTGTTTTCCTTTACACTCCCTTCTATTAAAATGTCTTAGTGCCATAAGGTGATTGAATAGACTACAAATCCACTTCAAAGTGGATTCCCATTTTTTAAAATTTGAAACTTGAGGCAAAATTTTCAATTTTGGAATATTTAGGAGGAGTCATTTTTCTTCATGGGGGTCGATATTTGTTCAAAATGTGAATACAAAAGCCTCAGGTATCTAGAAAGATAACTTCCTTGTAAAGTTTTGTCCCTTGGTGCTTTAAATATTTTCAGTTGGGAAATCATGAGACAGCTGCTTCTTTTAATGATGTTAAAATCTTATAGCTGTCACAATGGAACAAAAGATTCCTTTAAATAATGTTTTAACAAGTCAATGCCTAAGCTAGATGTTCACTTTCTCTCAAGAATAACACCTTGTTAAATTACAAATCATTTTCAATGCAAAATCTGCTGTTTCAAAATTCAGATTTATCGAGAAAGCTTACTATAATTTGTGTCAAATGAGTATACAATGTATGTATATTTAAATTCTAAATTATATTATAAATTGACCTGTGGGTCTCATGACAAACCTATGTGATGTGGTATTCTTTAGAGTTGGAAGATAGCCTCCCTTAAGTAACTTGAACATCTCAGTTTGTAATGTAAATTTGAAATACTGCAAATCCAAAGAGAATATTCCAGTGTATGCCTGGTATTTTATGTGAAATGTATGTATATAATAGGAGTTTGAAGTTACAAAAGAGTCAAGTGTTCAGTATGAATTTTTAAAGCACTTTTAATTACTTGAAGACCAAAGCTGATTTTCTCAGAACAAAATCATCACTCTACATTTACTGTTACACACAGCATGTAATGCAAATGCTGTGTTTTTGGATATGTTTGTCAGTTGCTTTTGATAACTTGAAAGCACGTGGCAGGTCTTGCTATCTTACTTGAAATATAAAAAAACTCCATGACAACATAAAAAGATAGATGGTACAAAATACATACTATAAAAGAAAATAGGATATTTTATTTTATTCAATAAATTCCAATAAATTAACCCTGAAAGTGAAGGCTAAGTTTATGTAAAAAGAAAAAAAAACCACAAAAACTGAAATGATAATGCAAGGGATGTTGAGAATAAGACCATTAATCTCTTGCATTAAGACATCTTGGTCTCTTGAGTTCAATATTAAGATGGGGCCTCTGTAGTTAAGAAATTTTTAAAAATCGAATGACTCGGATCCAGCACAGTAGCCAAAGTTCTTTCCTTGCACACACCAGGATCCCATATGGTCACTTCTTTGCGTTCCGGCAGCTCTGCTTCCCATCCAGCTCCCTGCTTGTGGTTTGGGAGAGCAGGAGAGGATGATCCAAAGCCTTGGGATCCTGTAGCTCTGTGGAAGACCCAGAAGAGGCTCCTGGCTCCTGGCTTTGGATCAGCTCAGATCTTACCATTGCAGCCACTTGGGGAGTGAATCAGTAGATGGAAGAGTTTCTCCTGTCTCATCTTCTCGCTTCTTTCCAATAAAAATAAATAATAGATCAAGCTTTTTTAAGAAGTTGAATGACTTATGCATTTAAACATTTCAATTAATTCATTTTCACAGATTTGAGCAATGTTACATTTGTGTTCTGCTTCAATTAGGTTCTGTAAATATTATGGGCTCAGATTAGCTGCATCCTAGTAACCACTGCTCCGGGACAGGAGCCACGTGAGGTGCCCAAAGTAGAACAAATCAAAGCCATGTGCTTTTGTTTCTAACTTCCCATTTCATAATCAAAACCAAGAAAAAAAAAACACCACCTCAAGAGTGACTGTTGTCACTGCTGGGGAGGGCTAGTGCAACGGGGTGTGTTTCCCCCATCCCAAGTATTTATGTCAAGAGTTTGATGCCCAGATAGGCTTGGTAGTGGTAGAGTTTGCATTATAACCCTAGACTTGTCAATTACATTTACTAAAAAGCTTCCAACAACATGTAAGGCATTATTAAGCCACACATTTCTTATATATAAAAACTTCTGCTTTCTTATTGTTGTTTGGGATTTCATCCGAATGGGAAAGAATGGAGCTGAAATGCCTTCACATACATAAGACACTATTTAAAGAGAGGCAAACATGAAACTGAGCTTTTCATAACAAAGGAGGAGATAAAAGAAAATAGTTACCCTTTGTTTAGTCTCTGTTAGAGAACAAATACTCATAATTAAACTGTAACTGGAATCAAAATGTAGTTTGGGATAAACAACCTAAATGGCCTCCAAGATAAATTACAGTACTCATTTCTCTATTGTTGGTTTGTTCTCTGCAGTTTCACCAGGAAGCAGGACTGTGGGGATTCTGTACTTGTGTGTCACCACTAAGCAGGTTCCCTTATGCCAACAAGCTTCGCAACTTGTTTGAGTCTGGCCACTTGCTCACCATCTGGAACTACTTCATATTCTCATTACTGAAGAATAAAAACAGAAAACGGAAGGAAAGGAATGAGCAATGCTGCAGGGTTGCCTTTTATTTGTAGAGCTTGCTATGTGCCTGCCGAGCTCAGGTATCTACCCAAACTGGAGGCAACCTATGAGCACAGCCTATCCAGCATGGGGTTCAACCATAGAGTTATGCCCCAGCAATTGGATCGCATGATTCTTGCGCTAGGCTCCCAGGAAAATCTGGTTTTAGGCTTTCAGTAGTTCGCAATTTGGGGGGGACTTGGCCTATATTCCACAATGTCATGATCCTGATGAAGGTATTTCCCACTTGCGAGGAAATTTGATAAAGGGAATTTTGTCAAAACAGCTTGCATGGTACAGTCCTTGGCCTGCAACCATGCTACAGATTGGTACAGAGGCTAGGAAACTAAAAATAGGGGAGGGAGAGGGAAACCAGGTTTCCACAGAGTCACCAAGTTCCATTTTAATCAAGAATACTCTTTCCACTCAAATATTCGCGCCTGCTCTGGGTAGGCCTGTTGGTTCATTAGGAAAGATGTTGCTTGGACTGCCTGCATCCCATCTCAGTTTGGGTTCTGGTTCTGACTTTTCTCCCAATCCTACCTTCCTGTTCATGTGGATCCTGGGAGAAAAGAGATAATGGTACAGGTGCTTATGTTTCTGACCCAGTGGGGGACTTCCCTCATTGAGTTTCTGGCTCCTGGCTTTTGCCTGCTCCAGACAAGGTCATCTTAGGAACTTGAGTGAAGTAGAATATGGAACATCTTCATCTCTGCAATGAAAGGTGAAAAAGAAACTTATGTTTATTCATGCCCCAGTAAAAATTCATTTCTTGGACAAAATGAAGAAACTAATATGAAAGAGTATTAGAAGAATATTATCCAAGGTTTGTGAGAAAAGCTGTTCATGACTAACAATAGTCAAAGAGTTTTAGTATACATTCAACATGAACTAACATTGAATAATTTATAAAGAAAAAAGTCCTTGCCCATGTAGTGTTGTGGTATAACGAAATGCCCAGGCATTGTTTGAGTACTGATTTTGCCTGCCTTGGCTTGTTTTCATTATTTCATTCCCCTGCACTCCCATGATCTCACAGGGAGGGACGGCACTTCTTCCTGGTTGACCTCTGTAGCCTAGGGGGCCAGTACTTAAGGCATACATGCCAAATGGTACCTGAAGGCTTGTTTGGTTGCCATGCATGCAAGTAGCCTTTTTGAGTGTAATCACCAGCTGCATTGTGCAGCATGTGAGTATGTGTGGGAGGAATAACCACTTCCCCTCTGTCTTCTGCTTTGTCTCCATATCACTGTGCCCCACCTGGCTGTCCAGAAAAGATGTGACCCACTACGCACACCTCTTGTTTAAAGGATGTCACATCTAACTGTACCCAGTCCATCTCAAAACATCAAGACCAGGATTTGGACGATAGTTGGTAGTTTACTCATCTGGATAATCTTCAGTGAGCTAAGGAACTTCTTCAGGATGGCAGAGTCAAATCTGCCTCAAATGATCAGAACCTTTGGCTCCTGGCTTCAGATTCTATCACATGAGTCCACTATGCATGAGCCTGTCCACGCAGTGGATGACTATTATTCAGTAGTAACATCTCAACTGTTGTCCTCAGAAAGCACCACTCCAAAGGTTGGTAACTCGTCATGAATAAAGTTTTGCGATTAAAGTGTTCAAGATTGCAATCTCCTAACATCGTGGGTGCATCTTTGAAAACTTCCTTGAGTCAGTTTTCTACTGAAGGGCACAGACGAATGATTTCAAATGTCCAAGAAGTACATTGAACTTAAAGAAAACAGCTTTTTGTCTGCCAGGTGTAGGGGTGGGGGTTGGGAGGGATTGAGGCCAGGCCCCCAGGGGGTTGGTGCCTGCAGGTGAATGCCTAGGGATGATTGGCGAGTGGGCGGGGTTGGGGAAGGGGCTGGAAGATTGGGGTGGGATTCTCAGGTGGAATGCCAGGTTACATCTGATTGGTGGACGGCTGCACCGGCGCGAACTTCATGAGCTGTGAGGAAGAAGGAATGGCGCTGGGTCCAGGGAAGGATATTGGAATAACTCCTTACATTCTTCCCTTTTGTTATATATAAAGGAAGAGGGGCATTGTTCTCTATGGCTTCTTGGAGCTGTTTTCTCTTGGCAATGGTTGCAGCCTGGTGGGAGGAATGGGAGATGGAGGGACGCTTCCAGTCCTGCAAAAGAAACTGGTTAATGATTTGATTAAAAAATTTTACATTTAAGTGGATGGGAATGGAGGGAAGTGTTATTAAGAGTTATTATTGAAAAGGTGGCTTGAGTTCATTTTCTCTTAGCCAGGCCTTCTTGTACTCAATTCTTCATTACTCCTGAATGGTCAGCATCGACAGGGTAGCTTCACCAGGAACCAGAGACCCTGACGACCTATCATCCTATCTAACTCCTCACATTTCCAAACAGAGGCGTGAACAGGGATAAAGGGACGATGATCCCCCAGGTACGGCTCTCTCTTTCCTCTCTCTCTCTCTCCTCTCCCCCTCTTTCTTGCCCTTCTTTCCTGATCTTCACCACCCCTACCCTGTTCCTGCTCCCTTAGAATAAACCTCCTAAAATACAAACAAAACAAAACAAAAAAACCCAGCTTTTTACACTTTAATTACAAATGTTAATTATGAAACAAATAGCATTACTTGTTGAAGCAATGTAAATTACTTTTTGCAAGATCTATTTTTTATGGAAAGTCAGATATATGAGAGGAGGAGAAACAGAGAAAGATCTTCCATCTACTGTTTCACTTCTCAAGTGGCCAGAGTGGCTGGAGCTGAGTCAATCTGATGCCAGGAGCCGGAAGCCGTGGGTGCAGGATCCCAAGGCCTCAGGCTATCCTCTACTGCTTTCCCAAGCTACAAGCAAGGAGCAGGATGGGAAGTGGTGCTGCCAGGACGTGACCTGGTGCCCATTTAGTTCCCAGTGCATGCAAGTACTTTAGCCACTAGGCTACTGTGCTGGTCTAAATGCAAAGTCTTACTATGTTGAACTGACCTGTTTGATTTTAGGATATGAATTCTTTAGACTTACTTCATACATGGCAATAAAATCTGCCACAATCCCAAACAAGGAATGAATGTTTTAAAGACTGAAAAAAACTTTGTGTGAACACCACTGTGCTCACTGAAAGGTGTTGACATTAAGGAACACAGGCCCCAAATAATAGAACTTCACATGGCCATCAAGGGCCTCACTGCTTGAAAACAAACACACATACTCCATAGCAAGTAGAGTGCTCCTAAACTGGTACTTATCTGAGTCAATGAAGTGGTAACAGGGTTTAGTCTACTGAAGATTCACTATCATTTGAAGTTTAGACATGAATTTTCTATGACACATGGTTAAAGTGTTTCTCATTTCCAGTAACTCATTAAACAAGTTTTAGTCAATGGCCTATTTGTGTGTGGCCTTTTCATGTCTTGCTTCTAAAAGACAAGTTGGTTTCTCCATCTGCCTTTGCATCCTGGATGTGGGCTGAGCTCAGTTTGTCAGACTTGGTGGCTGATCATGTGCCGTGCCTCACAGTCTTTCCTCATGAACTCGGAGTCACACTTCTGCTTTCTTGCATCTTATGCTTGGCCTGGCTCACAATGGATCATTTAGATCATCAGTAACAGTACGAAGCACTTCGAGTTCTGCTACGATCGGTTTCCTTATCTGCACAGAGGGTGTTCTGTGCCAGTGCCCAGTTTACAGACACCAATCCACATGCAGAGAGGTAGGGGAGTACTGAGGAGAGACAATGAGAATTTTAACTATCTAGATTGATCTTCCAGCTTGTTGGCTAACTCTCTACAACAATGGAGACTAGGCCAGGAGCTCAGCCTGGGGTCTCCCAAGGGAGATGGAGGATCTGGGTACTGATGCCCCCAGTACACAGTAGCAAGATGTTGAAATCAGAAGTGAAATCTGTAAAGTGGGCTGCAGGTGTCCCAAGTAGCAGCTTAACCATGACACTGGCTTACTGACCCCTGTTGTTCATGTTTAAAATGTCCATTTTTTTCTCATAATCTGTTGAAGCTTATTTTAAATTCCAGTTTTCTTTAAAATAATTACACTAAACATACTGAAGAACTTAGAGTCACCGATTTCCAAAATCTATGCCATATCTGAGTGTCTCTAATCATGGTAGCTATAGGTTATGAATCACACAATGCCTTGCTTATTTGGTATATTTTGAATTTATGCTGCAAAACCTTGATTGTTCAGTGTGTAAGTTATGCTTATAACAATGTTGACAGGTGTGAAAATGGGAAGTTGTGGGCAACTCAAACTGATCTTCTCAAGGCTTAGTTTTAGACACTGTTAACTTTATCCCAATGTGGTCCTCACTTTATAAGCTTGTCTTACTCCAAAAGAAATGGCTCTTCTAACTTCAATGAGACCATCTCCACTTCAGCTTGTTAGAGCTTGAGTCTTTCAATACTGAGTGCCGCCGGCAATCTCCATCTCCCATGATAACTGACTTCCCAGGATTCATCAACCTCCATGCAGGCTATTATTTGGTTCACGATTAAAACAGGATCTTATATATACATCTGGAACTCTCCATGATGCTTTCTAGTTTTATTTATTTTTTCATCATATTCTATAGCTTCTGTGGCCTTAGTATTCCTGAGCCCCTGTCTTGCACCCCTTTGCCTAGAAAACCTTGAAGTTCTTTGTTTTCTAGTTCCTTGTACTGCAGTTTGAAAGAGACATCTTCAGAATTTAAATGTAAAGCTATCATTTTGGGCCTGCTTAGCAGCTACAGTCAAGTCCTCGCCTTGAATGCTCCAAGATCCTATATGGGCACTGGTTCTAATCCCAGCAGCTGCACTTCCCATCCAGCTCCCTGCTTGTGGCCTGGGAAAGCAGTAGAGGACAGCCTAAAGCTTTGGGGCCCTGCACCCATGTGGGAGGCCTGGAAGAAGCTCCTGGATCCTAGCTTCGGATCGCCTTGTCTCCGCTGTTTCAGTCACTTGGCAAGTGAATCATGGGACAGAAGATCTTCCTCTCTGTATATCTGACTTTGCAGTAAAAATAAAACCTTTTTTTTAAAGCTATTATTTTGTGTCCTCTTCTCAAAGTGAGGATTTCAATACCAAATCACCTATCACTGCTATGACAAGTTATTTTGCTGTTACAGTGTTCTGATGACTGGAATAATTTCAAATATCATAGAACAGCAACGTCTGTCCTTCACATTATTTCATGACTATATCTTACCTAATACTTCTGGGCCTTGACAGCCTGAAAATGTAAAGGCTTAAGCCACTTAAGTTTTATAGAATACAGTACTTATTCTCAATACTACTGTTTTTTTATAATGTTATTATTATTAATTGCATTAATATATTAACCTTTATGACCACCTAGTTTAAATCATAATTTTTGGTTAATCCGGTGGCATTCTTACATCACCTAGGGTTAAGGTAGAGAAACCATTTTCAAGGATGGAGTCAATTCTTGCTAAATCTGAGATCTGCCATTTCCTTGATCATGAAACGATTGATTTCATGGTTTTTCACTTGCAGTCATTTGGAGGTTTTCACAGGGATCAATCTGTATTCACCAGTTGTGGAATCGCACACACACAGCTTTCCGTTATGCAGAACAGTGCACTGTGCCAAGTGACTGCACAGCTGGGGAGTTCACTGGGGGTAGCAGCTGGGCAAGGATCCTCAAAAGATGGGTGGGCACTGAAGGAGTTCTGTCTTGTGTTTGTCCCCAGAAGGCTCCCTATTAGCATCCTACAAACACAAAGACAAGATTAGGGTTTATTGTTCATTTTCCCCCCCATGGGAAGCCATGTATGTTTATGCTCTAAAGATTTGCACATTTCAAAGGAAGCCACTTTGACTGGAATTAACCAAATTGACTATCTTTCCAGTTTGAATTCACTGGATAACTGTTAATCCCCACTTCACATCATGCTCTATATCCTCAGCGAAAAGGATTCTGAAGGCCTGAATTTTCAGGTTTTCTCATCTGTAATACAAACACCAGTTAAAGACATAATATCATTTTATGCTACTCAAAGGGCATCTAGAAAAGCTGGCTAGCATTACTGCAACATTTTAATTACTGGTGCTTACCACAATTTGCAATAATTACAGTTCATTTAGTGAGCTGGTTCTTAATTGCACACACTGCTAAAGTAACAATTGAATGAAGTGCACTTTTATATATGTATATACGCGATTGAGAAAAAATGAATTTATATAAAGTTAGCAAGTTCTGAAACAACTTCTAGAACAGATTATAACAATTTTGTCAAAAGCTGCAGAACTAAAAGTGTGTGAGGCCGAGCATTTTATCTTTTGGAGTCTTCAAGCGTAATTCGAATTCTATTCATTTTAACAGTAAGGAAAGCTTGGCGAGAGATCTAGTGCTAATATTTCTTGGTCTTTATTATCTAGTGACAAATATCAAAAGCCGAAGTCTTAAATAATTACTCTAAGCGTGAAAGAAATTCTAGGAGAGTTTTACAGTAAATGAGATTTTTACTTACTTAAATGTAAGTGATGCAAGTGACAAGAATGCTTGGAAAGAAAGCAACAAACGGAAGGAAGGCAGGAAATGATAGAAAATTGAAGAACTACAACGGAGAGAATGGTTCACAAGTGGGCATAAGAAGGTACACTAGGTTCTGATTTTTCTATTAGTCATACTTTTCCAAGTATTTTAGATCAATTTCCCTAAGTCTCAGTGTTTCAATGTTCCAGAAGACAGATTAAAAAAAGAAGAATGGCTTGTTGTCTGACCTGGAGAAATCAGACTTGCGATGTGAAAATAGGCTAATAAATCTAAGGACATACTGCAATAGATGCAAAGAATTAGGACCCATTGCTTACAGTTCCTACATAGTGATCAGCAAGGCAATATACAGTATGATTTATTGAACTTCCATGTTTTGTTTCTCTACCATAGTGTCTTATATTCAGAAGCGCTGTATCTAGGCTTTCTTGGTACTTTGTACCATCAGGAGCCTTGTTGAATTATCTAGCATACCGTGGAAGGACTCGGATGTATCACAGAAGAAAGTGCTCAGGGGTGATGTGTGACTAGGGAAGCACCAATTGTAAATCTCCTCTTGTAAGTGACAGCTTTCATTATGTTATTCAATTTTATAGTTTCAGTGCTAAAAATCCTGTTAAAAGGATTAAGTTATTTATTTGAAAGGCAGAGTTATCAAGAGAGACATCTTCTGTAAGATGGTTTATTCCCCTAAATGGGCAAAACAGCCAGAGCTGAGCTGCTCTGAAAGCAGTAGCTTCTTGTGAGTCTCCAATATGGGTGCAGGGGTCCAAGCAACTGGGTTACCTTTCACTGCTTTCCCAAGCACAGTAGAAGGAAGCTGGATCAAAATGGATCAGCCTGAACTCAAACTTGTAGCCAAATGGGAATGCAAGCCCTGCAAGCTGCAGCTTTACCCTCTATGCCATGGTACCAGTGTCTCATCTATCAGTTTGAGGTTGCCTCTTATCTTTCTGCTCCAAGACAACCAAATCTTTCCGTACTTCACTTGTTCATCTGTTGACACGTACTGTTCCATGTTACAACTATATATTCCTCCATGCCGGCACATGTTTAACACACTTAACTCTAGTGGAATAAAGTTCTGCTTTCTGTGTTCTCCCCATTTCCTTTGTATCAACAGTATGATTTCTTGCAACCAGCATGGTATCATAAGACATGGAGTTGGAGAGAGAGGGATGGAGAATATTATGTAGGAGAGCCCACACAGGAAAATACATGCGAACTGAAAAGTATAGAAATTAGAATAGTGATGAGTTTACCACAACACTCAAAATTCTATTTACATGACTTGATATTTTAGCGACATGAGTCGCCAACTTAGAAAATTCCTAGGATTTTAGCTGGTTTTTATGTACAGAATCAAGAAGGCTCTAGCTTACTGCTGCATTTTTTAAACATGCACCTTTTTGTCAATGATCGCTTGCTCTTCAACAGACCGAGGACATGAATTCGTCACCTCTGTATTTGCAGTGCCTAACTTGGCTCCTGGCATTTGATAGGGTCAAAGAAAATCAGTTGAGAAAGCAAGAAAAGTAAATAAACACAATTTTTTGGAGACTAGTATGAGTGAATGGGAATAGCCCTCACTAGACTGATCTCCCCTCCAATTAAGGAGTTCCAACCACCTTGGATTTCTTACAAAGCCTATTTCATAAGAGAGATTAAAGCAAAGAAAGCAATCATATGTTCAGGTGATTTTTGGAAATATTTCTTGAACACATTCTTGACATCTCAAGATTGTCCCCTTTCTATGAAATACTGGGCTCAAGGAGCTAACTCTTAGTGGTAATAACAGTCATCTATTAAGTACCATGTTCCAAGCATTAAGTCTTCCTCTTATGTTTTGTTCTCATGGCAACATAAGACAGCTTGCATTATTATCCCTAATTTATAGATGACTACATTAAGATTTCAAGGAGCTAAGAAATTTGCTTGAAATCAAGAAAATGAATTACAGCTACAATTTTATTCTAAGCTGAGGTTTCTAGAGACTTACACAGGCAGAGTTTTAGAAAAAACAAGTTTATCTCACACTGAAAGGAATTTGCTGCTTTAATTCTCTTAATTAGAAATACTTGTGTTTTATTTTAAAAGCATGTGTTTTAATATATCCCATCACACTTTTTCTAAGCAGATTTTACTGATGTCAAATTTAGCAATATCACCTGGTTCTTCATATTACTATTGTTTTTCAATAATTTTTCCATTGGTTTCCTAACATCAAACTTTCAATAAACCCCAAAAAGCTTATTTTAAACATTATTAAAAGTAAAAAGCTGTTGATTTTGTCAACAAGGTTTCATAAAGATTTTATTTTTGTCTGGTTTGTGCAGACTGACTTGATAGAACTGCTTACATTGAATTTGCTAATGTTTCTTACTAAAATAGTAAATAATCCAATTAATATTCATAGCTCAAAGATAATTTTTAGTGATATGAGAGATGACTCAGCTCCCACTCCTTGAGGAAGCAGCTGAGTTATATAACTAAAAACTGAAATAGAGCCATGCATCAAGGAGGCAAAATACGGACACTTCAATTTGAAGAAAAAGGGCTATTTCTTCAAAACTGTTAGGCCTATCAATCTGTCAAAATAGCTTTTCCTTAGTATTGTAAATATGATTGCTTGCTGTGTTAAGAATACAAAGCTAAAATTAGATGATGAACATAGTTGATATCTTCCTCAAAATTTTCCTAGTAACAATGGGGGAATCTATTGTACGGACTCTAGACTCTCACACAACTAGCTTTGCTCTGACATCATGGGAAATAATATCATACCTTGTACTGCTTAGCAAATTGTCTTGATGTAGCTGTTCTGTAAGTATTTCCTGAAATGGAACTGGGCATAGTTTAAATCTTATGTTTATAGAAAAGGATACATTAATAATAAATCCTGTAACATAAAGGGAAGGTTACCACAGACAGAAAAAAATAATATGCCTAATAATTGTCTACTTCCAGGTGTAACAGGTTATTGCATTTCCAAAGTCAATCATGGTGCGTAAATTACCCATTATGATATAATGCTTATACTTCATCCTTTACAGTAATGCAATTGTAGATCCTGGAGATATTGCATGGAGCAGCTGATGACTACATAGAAATCAGTAATCCAAGAGAAATTTTATAACCACACCAGTATAGCCGGTATAACTATACTGGCCATGATCACCAAGTTTTTTTGTTTAATCCCCATTATACTCCACTACCAATGACTAGTTACCTGAAACTTGCAAGTGGCCATCATTATGGATAGAGAATAAAGGGATAAAAGGTATATTTTCCAATAAAATTATTGTGGTACTCTTTTAACTTTGAGCTCTAAGGTAAAATGGTCTTCCTAGCCAGTCATATGAACTGTGATACCGGCAGAATTATACAAACTCCCAGTTTTCCTCACTGTCCTCTTGTTGAGTTATGGTTCAGAGTATAGAATTCTGAAGTGTACAGCTCAGGGCAAATACTCAGCTTTTCTAGACAGGAAGTTCCAAGGTTTATCAATGAATAGGGAGAAACTTTGGAGGACAATGCTTTGAAGTTGTTCATAGACCCTCGGCCTAATCCCTGAACTTTGGATACACGGCAGAAATCCTAAAGGTTGTACGAAGAACTCTGCAAATTGAAACAAGACATAGACCACCACCCAAATCTCAGACTGCCCACTGGGCGTAGCAAACACGGGATGGATATAAATAGCATTTCAAAGACTTTGAAAATGGAGCTCACACTAAAACCACAACCCTCAAAAGGCTAGTCAGAAATTGTGGCCTGAATCAAGCCCAGTTGATTGCCTCCTAAACAAATGAACATTCTTCATGGGATTTAACCAAGACCCACACAATCACAGTATTTAAATGTCCAGAACACAACTTGAAATGTCTCAGCAGAGGAAGAACCAGGAAGACATCCAACAAATTAAGAAATTAGCACCCTGATGAGACAGATATGTCAGAATTATTTGAGGACTTTGTAACAAAAGATTTTCCTTAAGTCTACATTTAACGTGTACTAGTTTTATATTTTAATGTGTTGCAATGCAACATTAACACACATCCACAGTAGAAATCAACCAGAAAAGCCAACTAGTCCTTCCACTTCTTTGACAAGGATGTTGAATAGCCTACTATGCAATGAGAGAAAATAATTAATTTGAAATGAAAGTTGTCAATATATAGATCAAAAGAATGCAATAGTTTTAAAGCTATAAATCAATGGGTATCGAGTTTCATAATTAACTGAGCAGAGACTAGATGAGAGAAAAGAATCACACTTGAAAATAGATCACTAGAAATTATTTTTGCCAAACAATGAAAGCAGAGCGAAAATTCAGTGAACTTAATCCACGCAGTTCAGACAAATCATATATTGAATATATACTGAATACTGAAAGAGCAGTAAGGACACATTTTAAAAAGTCACATTTTTACACATCTCTAATAGATCAATAAACCCTGATGTAAGATACATCATAAGCCACTGAGACTAAGAGATGGATATACCCAGAGGATGATATGAATGACTGGTAATCAGTCAGCAGAAAATGATAGAGTTGTTGAATATATGGCAAGGATTCATATACATTTTTTAAAGAGAATTCTTTATGGCTTCAGTAAACAACATTTCTAGGAAGAATTTTCACATGTGTGTAGTTGTACCACATAAGTCAACATAACTCAGAATTAATAAGAGGTAAAGGGACATGCAAGTTAGGAAGGTTTCTTTTATTCTATGTGCAATGGCAAAAACTCAAGTGGACTCTTACATGTATGTACAGCATGAAAGCTACCTCAATCACTGTGTAACAGGACCTTACACTCCAAGCCTAAATTTCTTGGTATAGAATAAAAGAAGGGCATGTTAAGGAATTGAGATAAAGTAATACAAAGTAGAGAAAGGGGAAGAGAATGGCAGAACTCAGGAAAAAAAAATTGAAGTCTACACACATAATCACATTCAGCGTAAATGCTGTCTACACACAATTTAAAGTCAGATTGTCAGATGAGCAAAAATAACTACCCAACTGGGATGATTTCTAAGTGTTAACTTGAGTGGACTACAGATTGCACCAACATTATTCCGAATGTTCACTGTGAGGGCACTCTGGGATGAGATTAACCATTGAGTTAGAATAAATCAGGCCAATTGTTGGCTGACACTCTGCCGAAAATGCTCATTCGCCATTAGATCAGGGGAAACTCCTGAATGCTTCCTTTGACCTGGGCTAGTTTTTCCTTGCCTTTGCTACAACTAGGATATCCATCTCCACCATGGTTTAGAATTTGTTTACTTCTGAATGGAATCACAGCATTAGCTTTTCTCTCACATTCACACTTGGAATGGACTCATACCACTAACTCATGCTGCCAGGGTGGGACCAGGTCGGGTGACTTAAACAGGTCATGTGTTTCTCATAGTTCTGGAGACTGAAGTACAATGTGAAGAAGCCAGTTGGTTTGGTTCCTCAGTGAGGGCCTCATTAGACTGGCATGTGGGGTTGTCTTCCCATTGTGTCCTTCCATTGGGGAAGTGAGGAAGTGAGCTCCCTGGGTCCTCTTGTAAAGAGATTATTTCGATCATTGAAGTCTAATCCTTGTTCTCCCACCAGTTCTCTACCAAAGATGTCAGAGACACTGCACTGAAGCTTGACTTTAGCCTGTGAACTCTAGGGGACACGATCTCTTCATAGTGATCAGTTCTCTTGTGTCTCAGGTCTTGGGATTCAAACCAGAACCCACACTGACAGCTCTAGTGAATGTTGGGATCAGTCATCTTAGGATTTGCCAGACATCCTAACTCTGAGCTAAGTGCTTACACCACATCTATGCCTGTCTTACTGACTCTGGGGAGGCCTGGCTCATCACTGTGTTCTCTACAAGAAAACAACTTCACATATAAATTGAGAGGTTGAAAGCAGAATGGGAAAATATCAAGCAAATGCTGATCAAAGGAAAGCTAGAGTGGTTTTATTAGACAAAATCCAGACCAATTCATAAGGATAAACATGATTACAAAATGAAAGACAATCCAAGGTGTATTGAGGTTTTAAATATAAACAAAAGCTTCAAGACTTATGATGCAAAATGGACAAAACTAAAATGATATGTAAATTCCCAGTTGTGGTTGAACTTAACATTCCTGTCATTGATAGGACTATCAAAATATGTAGCGTTTAGAATACCTGACAGTTGCGTTTCATGCATATTTATGCAACATTCTACCTAACAATTTTCTAATGCATGTGGGACTTTAACAAAAGAAAAACATGTTTTCTATTATAAATTTTAACCTGTTTAAAAGAATTCAGGTCATACAATTTGTTCTCACTTTACTGAGGTTAGTACTACATGGAAGTCAACACCTCCAAGTACATGAAGATAGATCAGATATAACCAAGGCAAAACATGGTACAAACATGCTTAGCCAGATTTTTATTAAGTGTGTATTTAATTGTAATATAGACACTTGAAATACAGCATTTTACAATCCAAGTTTCTATTTTGTGACATTTGAAGAGCTAACTCGTGGCACGAGTCAGTAAGGGTTAATAAACATAAGAGCAGAAATGAAAAAAAAAAGTGGCACTCTAAGTTCATTCTTTAAAATTAACTTATTTGATAGGTCAGAGGGAAAATCTTCCATCCACTGGTTCACTCTTATAATTCCTGTGATAGCTGGGGCTGGAACAGGCCAAGGCCAGGAACCCAGGACTCAGTCTTCACCTCCACCTGCCTCCCATCAGGACATACACTATCAGGAAACTGGACTGAGAAGTAGGGCCAGGACTCGAATGCAGGCACTGTGTTACGGGATGTAGATGTATTGAGGGCATTTAAAGCCTTTGCTAAGTGTCTGTGCTTAAACTTGTTCTTTAAAGATTAAAAAAGACAAGTGATAAATAAAAATAACTCATTACAGATTTTGTTACTGTATTAGTTCTATTAAGAGGATAATTGCAGGCAATTCCATGTACATCAGCTAATCTAGGTTGAACTGCTTTAAAAGCATTTCTTCTTATGACAGGAAGGAGTTTGGATATTCAAGGTTTAATAAAAATGAAATAACCTTGGTAGTTATATAATTCCTTTAAAAGTTAAATTTATGTTTAAACTGTTTTTTGAAAAAGCTCTAGACCCAGATGGTGTTACTGGCAAGATCTAGCCAACATTTAAAGAAATAACAAATATCTTTTCTAAAACATAAAAGGAAAAAAACTCATAAGGGCAGCATTATTCCAAAATTAAAGTATAGCAAGGATTCTAAGTATTTTTCTTGACAAAGGAGTGAACATACTCACCAGACAGTGATTCAGGGATTTACTGCAAGAACTAAGATGGACTCGGTGAAATTGCCATATAGCAAGAAAAATGTTTGTATTAATGGTCGAAATACATTTGACAAAGAACATCCATAATTAAAATAAATAACTGAAATTTGGAGGGAATTCCTTAATCTGATCAAAAGATATTCATGTTTACCATTGTTGTTCAACATTATATTAGAAACTGTATTCCAAGGCAATATGGGTAAAAACAAATAACCAGATTCACAGACATAACTTTTAACAGAATTCCAAGAAATTTGTAAGACTTTATGATATAACAGGTTTCAAGGTAATATAACCCAAAGTCAATACATGCATAGCATTAAATTGGAAACTACTTATAAAGTACAACTTGGGTAAGACAAAAATCACATACAGAATTCAATACTTAAAACTATAGATGCTGATAAAAGGTGAAGAAAGAAAACCTAAAGTTGAGATATGTGTTTATAGAATTCAAGTATAAAGATATCTCAGTTTCTTCCAGAAATAACGTTTATAAGGGGAGTTAAAAACTTCATTGGAGATATGTTATGAAAGAACTTCTTGAGTCTTAAAAGTTTCATTATTTTATGCACTGACTTTTAATTCCATTTTCTATACACTTCAAAGACAAGCCCTGTTTTATTTTACCTAAGATCAAATATATGTGTATATCAGAAGGTTATGTAGACAGATTTCTGAAATCTGAAAAGCCATAGGAACTGTAGTGGTGAAAACAACTAAAGACATTTTATAGCACTGAAGACTGCTATAAATAAGTTGAGATTCCCCAATATAAAGATATGGACTAATTCTCCTTTAATCCCATCAATGTACTGATTCATAACCAGCCAACATTTGATGCTAGGAACTGTCCATTTATCGGCTGTGTCTGCTTTAGAAAATTGTCAAATAACTGCTGCCTTACATTATCATTCAATTGGATTCCACTTTAACTCTGCAAATGTTCACTCATTCTGCTATGTGCAAGGAACTCTGCTGTTCACCAGGCCGTGAATATCTAAACAGGACACAATCTGTGACTTCGACAGCCTCACAGTTCTGCGGGAAACAAGAGATTTCCTTAAATACTTGCTTCCTACAGCACATACCATATCACAAATAAATGGAGTTCTTATTTAGTTATTCTCCATTTTATGAAATCCACACACCCTAACCTGAAAACAAACATCGTCAACAATGAAAGTTGGAGTATTATATAAAATTGGCAGATTCATGGTAAAGAAATGCAGACAGCACAGTGCTCATAAACTGGGTGCGCCTGTGAATTTTCCATAGCTTTGCAAATACACATTGTTCTAAGGAAACCCACATGGGGTAGAGACACAAATAATGATCATTTGGTGTATTACCAGTGCACTCAGCCAAGTGGGCGTGCCCCTGCATTGCACAGAAGGGCTGCATTGCATTGATTGGGAATTCATGGGCCTCCTCACCAAGTCGTTGGAAACGTTTTGTGAAAAGTCAGGAGTCCTCATCAGCAGCTCTGAATATTTCTTTGCTTTGCATTTAGTGTTTTTGTAAGAAAACTATCCTTGTGGTATTGCTGCCTATGTTGGCAGTAGTGCTTAAAGTCAACAGAACTTCTTTATAAAACAAAACAAAAAGACAGTGACTCACTAATCTGTTTAAACTAGACAAAACATTAGATAAAGTAGCAGAAATTGTTCCAAGGATTTTTTATTCCTTTTCTCCTCCATTATTTCTCTTTACACCCCTCCCTCTTTCGTTTCTTCTTTCCTTCATTCTCCCTCCATCTCTCTCTCTCCCCCTCTCTTTCCATCTCTTACTTTCAGACTTGCTTCTCAATTACATTTGCCTCAATAGTTTTAAAATATATTAAGGTTGTTTATCTCTCAATCAATAAAACATTTTAAAATATTCCAGTGTAAACACCATAGTCTCATCATCTTCTTTCCACAGAGGTATCTAACTATGATTGAGCATAGAACCATAGAAAAGACAGCAAAACAAAATGAATTGGTGAGGTTTTGTGTCTTTGCTGCTGTTACAGAAAGCTGCTGCTTTAGTAAAGGAGGCTAACTGCCAGTAAAAACAATTAACAAAATCACATACAACCAGGTCAGGTGTTGAGTGTGGACGTCTGAAGTAGATTTTCTTAACTCTGATGTAATAGAAATACTTTATTTTCTCATGCTACATTCATGCTTGGTGAAACATATTGAAAAATGGTGTATTTGAAGTTCAAAAATATTCTTTATATGCTTGTGGCATAATGCAGCTTCCATGGCCAATATTATTGAAACCATATCATGAAAGTATTGCCACAATACAGTGGACTCAATGTCAATGTCACATGAATTGTTCTGCCTGACTCCAGATTGTCACAGCATAAGTGATCATAAATAACAGAAAGTAGGCCTGGCACAATAGCTCAGTGGTTAAAGTCCTCACCTTGCACGCAATAGGATCCCATATGGGCACTAGTTCATGTCATGGCTACTCCACTTCCCATCCAGCTACCTGCTTCTAGCCTGGGAAAGCACTAGAAGATGGCCCCAAAGCTTTGGAACCTAAAACCATGTGGGAAAACAGGGAGAAGCTCTTGGCTCCTGGCTTCGAATCAGCTCAGCTCTGGCCATTGCAGCCACTTGGGGAATCAACCAGTCGATGGAGAATCTTTCATTCTATATCTCCTTCTCTCTGTAAATCTGCCTTTCCAATAAAAATAAATAAATCCCGCCACCCCCCAAAAAAGAAAAACAGAAAACATAGTTTTAGGAACAACAACTTATTTTTAACTGTAATGTGGACAAAGTAAATTATATCTATTTTTTAGTTTTTTAAATGCAAGAAAGGGGCCAGTGTGATGCAGCACATTAAGCCGCTGCCTGCAACACAAGCATTCCCATATGAGCAGTGTTCAAGTCCCACCTGCCGGACTTCAGATCTGTCTCCGTGCTAATGCCCCTGGGAAGGCAGGATACCATGACCCAGATACCCGTACCCCTGCTGCCAGTGCGGAGGGCTGGAATGGAGTTCCAATCCTGGCTTCCATCTGGTCCAGCCCTGGGCTTCGTATCCATGTCAGCAGTGAACCACTGGATGGCAGGTCTCTTTCTGCTCTCCCTTCTCTCCTTGTCATTGTTTTTCAGATAAGTAAGAAGAACAACAAAAACATGAAACAAAAGAAATACCCTTTAATGATTCTCTTGTTGCTATTATTGCCCATTTAGACACAAATTCAAGACACCAGAGGAGAATTTAAGATTTGACAAAGAAGTATCGATTTGGTGGTCAGAAAGTACGTTGTGTGTGCTGTCATTTTAAACACATCTCATCCATTTCGATCATGGTTACAACCAATTTAAAATTTCATAATTGTAGCAGAAATGTCTGTTCTTGACTAGGAAAGTTGTCAGTTAAATATTTCATTCCCATTCAAGATTACTCCACCTTTTTGATCTAGCTCTATTTGTAAGGATGCCTCTCAGAACAGAAATGAAAGAATGATTAGAACTATCAAAGTTTGTTTTACAAACCTTTTTCTGCTGTTAAAAGAGTGTCTGCTAGAGAGGAGAAAGCATTGTGCAGTTCAGTCTTTCAGTTTCTCACTCATTTTAACTGAGTTGCTTGAGGTAGTAGCTAAGTATTGCAGATCTGTCACTATAAAGTTTAATTTTATTTTACTTAAGCCATAATTTTCACTTAACTAGAAGGGACCTATAGTGAACACATACATATTACCTAGCCAAGAAAAATGAAGGATTAGTTCTCTTCAACTGCAATCAAAAATTAAAGATACTTCTACGGCCTAAAGCCCATGGTTGGCATCTAGCTTAGGTGCCATCTAGAGCTGTCAGAATGGGTGAAGTTTGCTCACACAACTTTCATAAAACATTACTCTTTTCCTTCTTACTCGGAGAATCAAGAGTCCTGTACGGTGTTACAACAGAAGAACCAAATAGGGCTCCCCATCACAGTACACAAATCTGCTAAATGGGGAATTCATTCAGTGCTGCAGGTACATGATGCTGCTTTCTTTGTGTCTTTTCTGAAACAATGGTATGCAGAAATACGCTCAGGAGTCCTACACGTTTGTTTACCTAGGAAAAAGGAAGGTATCCCAAGCCTAGCTTTTGCACGTGGGGATTTGGCACAGCAGTGGACTTTAAAAGGTGACAGATTTCATAAGGATCTGCACTGCTGATGGTACCTGGCCTTGGAGGGCTGTCGTGTTACACCAAGATTCTCAAGTGCGCTTGTGCCGGGGAACAGGCTCCTGCGGCCTCTGCACGCTGGACACGCTGCTCTTGCTCCTGGGCACACTGGTTCAGCCATTCCTGTTGTGTTTGCTGTTGTTTGCTTTTCTTCACTCATCATCAGTAATGATTTATTCAGATGTACAGAGATACTCTGTACTTAGGGAGGTGTTTCTTTGTGCATTTATTGAGTAATCAGTTACAGCTGAATTTTACATGGTTGGGATTCGATGCTAAGTGATTTCCATGTCAATCGCGTTTCCCATCAGGTGAATAGAACAGGCTGAAGTTCCATGCTGAATGCCTGGGTAAGCCTCTTTCATTTTAACCGATGCCTGCATCCATGAGTATTTTTATTTTGTTTTTCATTTTTTCTTGAATCCATTCTGTATTTGGAATTGAGGCATTTATAGCAGTTTGTTGACAGAATGACATATATAATTGAAAACGTGTACATCCCAGGCCAGATATTAGAGGCAGTTGAAATGCAAAAAAAAAAAAATGACAAACAGAAGTGCTAAGAAATATTTTTAAAATTAAGGAACTGTTTTATACAGGGGGCAGTAAGCAAAAGCAGGAGCCATTTCACATTAGGTGGTTAGATTATCACCTAATCATGAGCCTACCCCTTCCCCCCAAATACAGTAGATAATGTCAGGTTTACATGCATCATTACAGGGCAGAGATAACCAGACAAACCAGTTCTTAGGAGGATGGCTGATTGGCTGTTTTGCTAAAGATAAATGTTTCTTCTTCCAAATATTCTGAAAAAAAAGTAGACTAATAGCGAGAAGTGTAGTGATTTGCACATTATCCAAGCCATTGAGTTATTCCTGCCTGTCCTCATTCTGGTTCCTGATTTGCAGGCCAGCTATGCTCTGCAGCTGGAGCAAATTATATCAGCAGAAGTGCTGATGTGACCACAAGTTGACAAAAGGACATGATTTCTAGTAGCAAAAAAGCAACTAGATTTTATGAAATTGTATCTAATAATGTTGTTTAACTCATGGATCCTGCATCTGACGCCTGCTTTTTATCCAGTCCTTTCAGCGGCCCTTTGTTAACAGTCACTCAGAAGAGGAAATAAAATGTAGCCATTGAAATAAAAATTGCTCTACTCTTTTTAATAGCTCAGCTGCAAGCTCTATTGTTTTATTTAATGGATTGTATAGCTGAAGTCTCTCCTTCTGATGATTCCCGTTTGGCTTCTGAGGCCCCAAACTCTGTCAGAATCTTGGGGGTTCCAGAAGAAAGGGAGTCTGGTGCTTGGCTTGTTCCAAGCAGAAGTGATTAGTAAAAGTATCGACAGTCTTTAAAATGTGGGCCCTGCCACAGACTTCAGAGGATTGTATGCAAGAGGCAGAGCGTCCCCATCTAACGCAGGCCTGACACACAGTCCCTGGATTCATCAATTCTAGTCCAGGAGAGAGAAGAGTAGTTCTTTCAGCTTAAATACACAAAATCATAGGCGTGGACACAGCAGAAATAGCGGGTGGAGGATGGGAGGAAGGACTAGAATAAATAACCATCTTCTTTGTTGTCAAACTCAACATGCTGTCTTCTCATTGATAGATGTGTTCTCTGCGCTTGAGTCTCTGGAGTGGCTCCCTCTCTCCTGCCACCTGGCACTCCCTCACAGATAGGGGACACGTCCTTATGAATCACTTGTATTTGACTCACTGTCATCCTCAACAGCGTCACATGGATATCATATTTTGAATTATTTAATGTTTTGTGGTTCTTTAAAGCAGCTTAAAGTGAGTCTGGCTTCTGCTGGAAGGATTGGAGATGATTTTAAAAATTACATTTTGCTTGTGTTTTTCTAAGATGAATTACATTATGTGTATACTCCAAAGATCAAAGTTGAGAAAGAAAGTGCCTCCTGCAAAAGGTGAGTACTACTAAATACCAGGAGAGGAAATTGACCACCTACCTCATACTTACTAATACTTCAGATACTGATGAATTAACTCAGCTGTCTCGCTGTGGTTTTTGGAGGATTCTGGAGGATGCTGGGTACATTTTTGCCCTGCTTTGATAGGTTTCCTCACTGCAGGTTCATTGTTGTAAGATGAGGAGGAAGTCTGGCTAAACCACCAAGTGCTAAGACGCCTTTTAGCTGAGAATGATACACAATGTACAGAGCAGTTGAACAAATCATGCAGTCTAACCTGTTAGGGATGTAATTGAGATACATGTAATCATTAACCTTAGAACAGACTGGGAATCTGTTAATGAATCAAATCAATACCCTTTCCACTGATCCATAATAATTTGAAAGAAATGAAAAATTTAACAGTCACTGTATGTGAGGTTATTGTGGGCTGCAATTAGCTAGCCTCCAGAAGATGGTGTTACCTAGTTACCAGAAGGTAAGTGTAATTTCTGTAGATCTTCCAGAGAGATTGTCATCGAGACAGATGCCAGACATAGAAATGGGTCAGAAAGAGGGATTGGGTACAGCCAAAACCTGGGTCAGCCTTCTACCAGTTCATTGCTGTGTACCTGCTTCACCTGCTTTGTTGACATCTCACACTCCCGATTCAAATGGATGCACTGCTTTGATAAGACTTTGTAATTGAATCTTGTCATCTAAAAATGCTTAACCCTTTTCTATGTCTGACCTCACGTGCAGGTCTCACAGCAGACAGCAAAGACGTAAGAGCCAAATGTCTGCATATGGAGAGAGAAAAACACATTAACTTCCTGCTGCAGACAAGAAAAAATTATGTATGAAAATATTTTGTGTTTACATCCCCCCATATTGAGGAATCCTGCATGGTCACTATTGCCAGTGGAATTCTATAGGGGACAGTGGAAAGAGATGTATGTCTCGCATCTCTTGCACTCTGACATTATATTTGCGTTCCCATGTTGCCAGTAGTTACCACTTGACAAAATGACGCGGTTGAAAGAGAATCAGCACAGACCTATTGCTTTTGTACATATTGCTTTGATTTAAAACTTAGAAGAAGCCATCTTGGTATGTGAAGTTCCTTAGGAAAATCTCAATTTGAGGGAGATATAAAAAGAGACGTTGCCATTCTGTAGGGAATCAGTAAATAAAACGGAGCACAGAATTTTTAAGAACTGCATGTAAAATATATGCGTATGGAAATGTTAAGAGCCTTATTTTATAATGCCAAGGAGGGCACAAGATAAAAACTGTTGTCATTTGTTTCCAGGGAAAGCAGTCGGTGAGACCAGGCACAGTAGGAGAGTTAGTTAGCTACCACATATAAAGCTGAGAGCAGATGGTGCCATTGATACAGAGCGCAGGAATGTGCGTGTTTATGCGGGTGCATTTCTGTGCGTGTGCGTGTAGAAACCAGCAAGGAGTTTGACACTGATGTACTCCATCAAGTCCAGTTAGAAAGAACAAGTAGCTAGAGCAACATTCTGTGCATCTGGCAGCCTAACTAGCTCTGTCAATCTGTGGGTACTGCTGACATTGTAATATAAGCTTCGATTCCATCTGTGTTGTTTATTTTGAGCTGGATTTACTGCACACTATGTGAATTGATGATGGGTAGAAGGTCCAAAAGATTCTGAGTCTGTTTAAAGTTCCAAGGTGTCAAATTACACAGGATTGTGTCACGAACATTATGAAAGGGTAAGTGGAGAGGCAAACTGGTTTCAGTGTTAGACGTCCAAGAAAAATTGCCGAAAATATAGATGAAGAAGGTTTATGAAAACATCTAAAGAGTACATATGAACTCCTGCAATCAAATGTTTCCTTTTCAAGTTGTATTGTGTCATTTTAAAAAATTCAAAATATGTACAAACAAATAGACAAGTCGAATCAGCTCTCCACACTAAGGTTGTGACATGCATATTATTTAAAACTTCCTGATGAGAACCATATTAAAATTGCCAGGATACAGCAATGGACCTGACCTGTGAGGGTTATGCCTGCCTTCTTTCTGAATGACTGCAACTGGGGAACAGGTGTATTTTTACATTTTCTCTCAAGGGCTTCTCCCAGTCCTTTTTCTGCTCCTGCGTCTTTCTCTGTAATATGATGACTGTTAAATCTTGCCTCTATGTCTTTCATCACACAGGTTCCCTCATTTTCATCAGGGTATCACTAATGCATTCTAATAAAAATGATACACAATACTTAATGAGAAAGTAGCACTTTGGTATAGATAATCCATATCAAGGCTTTTGTCTAATTCTCTTTTCAAAACACCTGAATAACATTTCTGTATTATGCTGGCCATCTGTCATGAATAAAGAAAAAGGTCTAATGACTTAGGTGTTTCTCAGCGCCTGGTTACCTGGTGCCTTGCAAGTCATGGGATTGCCCTTATCTGCTTGGGATGAAAGTATCCCAGGGTAAGACCTTCCTGGGATCACAAATGATGCAAAATAGACTATATGTGTTTTAATTAGTGATCTCTGAATGAAAGAAAATCAATTATGGCACAGAAACATCATGTTTTCAACCTCCATTTAGACAGTGGTTGGTTTTGTCTGAATTGTGTCACTGAAAACAAACATTTAACTCTGTCCTTTTTTTTTTTAAAGAAGTTTTAACCAACCTGTCTTCTTTTTCTCAGACCTGAGTATCAAACAGGATCTACACAAATGGCTCATTTGCTTGATAATATTTAATAATCATTAGTCCATATTCATAATACCTCCTAGATGATAAAAAAAATAAGCAAAAGCAGTGTAATATGCCAACCTTATATCCAAGAAATGTTAATATGCAGTGGGTTAGGTAAGACAGTCTTACAAAAAATGTTAGATATATTAATTGTCACTTAGAAAATGAAAGGATGGCTCAAAGTACACCAATATTAAGTTGGGAAGTATTCCCTACAGTGTTCAATCTGCCAGATAATGTTCTCAGGCCTCCTCCCTATTGGAGCTCTAATACTCCAGTCGACCTACTCTGAGGTGTTATTTCTCCCTTGCACTCCACTCCGTTTACACAAGTACAGAGAAAGACACACAGATAGAACTTTCCCTGACTATGAGTCATTAAATAACTGAAACTACAATTCACCTTACCACACATATCAAGTATCTGTTACACACCCAGAAAGTGTTGGGATTCACAAAATGGAGATCATGCTTTGAGAAGTCTACATGATTGTGGATAACAAAATATAAGAAGTTTACAGTGCACATAACACTGTGAGCAGTCAAGGAAATCTATGCTGTGTGAGTGATGACAACAGGGTTCAGTAAGCTGGTGGAGCTAGACAGAGAAGGAAGAGGTGATTGGCTTCCCAGCCAGGCATGGATGTGGACACAGCTGCAGTGCAGGAACAACAGAGATGCTGGGAAATGCATCTCTCCTGGTTACTCACGTGTGCCAGTGAGGGAGACCTACCTCCCTGTGTGTATTTATAGTAGGAAGTTTTATTGAGCTGAGTGAATGAGGAAAACTTGAATGAAGTACTGGTTTTTAAAAGGTTTCCTCATTTGTTTGAAAGCCAAAGTTAGAAAAGAGAGAGAAAGAGGAAGAAAAGACACAGAGGGAAAGAGAGAGAGAGAGAGAGAGAGAGAGAGAGAGGATCCAGTCACTGCACAAGTGACCAAAGCGGTCAGGATTAGGCAGGGCCAAAGCCAGGGACAAGGCGATTTCTCAAAGTCTCACATGTGTTTGCAGGGGCCCAAGGACTTAGGTCATCCTCTGCTGCCTTTCCCAGACCAGCAGGGAGCTGGACCAGGCATGGAGGACGCATTCCTCTATTGCATGACCATATTGCATGCAACATGATGGCCAGTGACCCACTCTGCCACATGTCAGTCTCGTAGGAAGTAGTCTTCTATCGACTCATGAAGTGTGAATATATTCTGAATGCACTAAGTCTTACAGTCAAATATGATTAACAAATGCTTGGAAACAAAGATGTGTAAAACCAATATGGTAGATTGAGTGATATACAGGCCATGATGACAGATCTACTAACTTTCCCTATTGGTTCCTGAGTGAATCAGACTTGAAGCTGGTCCATATTCTTGCATATCTTATTTTTTTCTGACAGATTCTTAGTCCTCTAGGTTCCTTCCCTCTGTCACTCTTCTTTGGACTGATAAATAGCTTTAATCCCTTAAATCTTCAAGTTTTTATTTTCTACCAGCCCTGGTTGAATTAATCTTTTACTAAACTTGATTCTATGGTGGATATGTCGAACCTTTTCCTTCCTCCAAGTTCCTGCTGGAATCAGTTCAGAGGAACTGTTTTCATGTCTATTCTCCTCAAGGCCAGCTTCCTTCTGCCCTGTAGGCCATCATCTCTTCATAAAGCAGACGAAATTATCATCCGAGGATTATAAGCAAAAGGATATCAGCACCTACTGACTGCAACCCTTCCAAGGTCAAGTGCAGCAGTCCTTATGCTTTATCATGAGGCCAACGCTTTCATCTCCTGAAGGTTTTTCCTTCCCCCAGCTGACCTTGGGTGTCAGGGAGCATTGTTCAGTTTTAACTGTCCCTTTTGCAAAAACATTCTATAAAAATACCCAAGGGGCCTGGTGCGGTAGCCTAGCAGCTAAACTCCTGAATTTGAACCTGCTGGTATCCCATACGGGTGCCGGTTCTAATGCCAGCAGCATTGCTTCCAGTTCAGCTCCCTGCTTGTGGCCTGGGAAAGCAGTAGAGGACAGGCCAAAGCATCCCTGCTCTCCCTGCTCTCACGTGGGAGACCTGAAAGAGGCTCTAGGCTCCTGGCTTCAGACTGGCTCAGCTCCGGCCATTGCAGCTGCTTGGGGAGTGAATCATCGGACAGAAGATCTTCCTCTGTCTCTCCCCGTCTCTGTAAATCTGACTTTGCAATAAAAACAAGTGAATCTTTTTTAAGAAGTATCTAAGAAGCTCCAATTTTGAAAGCACAGTGTACCCCCAGCTTCAATTCAATTTTCTTTCCTCCTGTCTTAACTTCTTGCAGAAGAAAAGTGCTTGATAAGAGTGGCCTTGAGTCCTTGCTCCGCTCTTCCTTTGCTTAAGTACATCTTTCAATCCATTAGCAGCCTGGGAAACACCCCCTACCCCCAAATTTACTAAAAATTGTTCTTGTTAAGATCATCTGTGAATGTCTCACTTCCAAATTCCTAACGGGCATTCTTGTTTAACTTGTAGGAGTTGACACTGCTGACTAAAAGCTTCTCTTGGCACGATTTTCCTGGCTTAGGAACGGGACTCCCGACTCACTCACTTCCCCTGTAGATTCCTCTTCTACTGCCACTTCCTTAAACATGGTTATCTTCAGAACTCCTAAGCCTTTGATTCTTATCAAACTCATGTATTACTCTTGAACGTATCATTTATAACTTTAACTGCTATTTATATGTTTATTTACCTTCATTATATCTTCATTTATCATGGATGTGTGGAATAAACCAATCCAAGCAATGAATCCTTCATTAATGCCTTTTGGATGAATGTTAGCCATTCCTATGAGTTCATGCTCACTTTCTCATTTGGTTGTTTATTAGTCATTGGAAAAAACGCACGTCCAACTTGGGAGGCTCTATCTTTGTTCCTTCTTCGAACCAAACATTCTAAATATGAGCCTCCATTTCTGAAAGCCTTGCTGCCTTCTTTCGTATGCTTTTTAATCCTATTTTATCAATCCAGGCTCAGACAAACCAAAGAGTTCATAGTATTTATGACATCTGCTGTGGAGTAAGAAGCTTGTAATTCAGATGGACACAAGAAACAAAGTTAAATGAATGCAAAACACACCACCTTTTCGTTAAATTGGAACAGATAAATGCGTAAGTTTCAAATTTCTAAATTTCAAAAGTTCAACTCACAAGAAACAATATTTCCAATTTTTTAAGGATAGAAAGTACATCATGCTTATATTTACATTTATATTGTTAGTTCTCAGAATTGTGAACTGCAACAGTTACTAGTCGCCTGATACGTATTTCACGATTTAATCTTCACTGTGATAGCAGGATGGAACGCATCAGCAGGCTCTCCATCAAGTCACGCACACATGACAATAAATCTTCTAAAACTTACTCTGTGTATTGACTGACGGATAAAGTAAGAATGTCAAAACCATCCCTACTTATGTTTCATGGAATTGCAGATTTCTGTAGTGCATGGTAATAATAAGAATATCAGACATGAACGTGACTAGCCCTATTAACTTCGTATAACAAAGCTCTATTCTACAGCCTTAGTTTCAGTGCAAAACTGATTATTATTCACAGAAAAAAAGGGTTTTTTTTGACTGACTGAACCAAACCTTTTGCCATAAATGGGAAATGATCATTTCATACATCCTGTTAATGAAGAATGTTGACTTTTCTTCAGCCAAAATAAATAAGCTTTTGAATTTTAAAACCCCAGAAAAAGCCATTTCTTCTTTGAGTAGTAAGGACATAATGATAGGACCTGCGAAGAATAATACATCTTGTAGTAATACCCTGACTTTGAAGTAAATAGAAATGAAATTTTACAGTGATCTTTTCATTCTTTTATTGGGAGATATACAGAAGTAAGGAAAGGTATAGAATATGTAAAGGTATAATTTAATAAACTTTTATACACCTAACACCCATGTAATGGCCACCTACTTTCCAAACAGAACCTTATCAAAATAAGATATAAAATTAAAATAAAAATTATGAAGTCTCTATTCCTAAAATTGGCAGAAATGAGTGTATCCAGCCTAATTCTTAAACTATAGTATGAACAAGCATGTAGATTCTATAGAGATTCAAAAGTGGGATAAAGTGTTTAGATTTTAGTTTACGGAATTTACGTATATTTCGAAATATCATCTATCTTACCCAACATGCAATTAACCAAATATCCTTTGAGCCTATTAAAAAACAAACTCTTAAAATATAACTTCCACTTTCTCGTTTTTATAAAAGTTCAAGCCCAGGACGCTTCACCCTAAAACCCAGTAAATCAAATCAGTACCCTCTGACCCCAGGAACTAGCAACCGGTTTTCCTGAAATGGAAAAACAATGTTCCCATGATTTGATTTACCATGAGACAAGAGTCCCTTCCCTTAAATTACATCAGAATGTTTGGACCCAGTGTATGAGGAACTAAAATAATAATAATAATAAAATGGTTGTGAATCTATACATATGAAATGCTCATAAATATGGGCTTTTCTTGAGGATGGAAAAAGGAAATCAGGCCAGTAATTTAGGAGACATGTGCCATGCGACCTAGGAGGCTGCTGAGAGCAAGAGCGATTTGTTGTCTGCTGCTTCACTGCTTGCATCCGCATGCGGAAGGTGGGAGAGAAAAGACGCAGAGGACAAGGCCCATACAAGGACAGGTGATCAAGGGAGACCCCAAGGAGGTACAACCTAGTGTGGAGAGAGAAGGATGTGTTCAGGAGGAAACACACAAAGCAACAGTAATATCAGGAATTAGTAGAAGCAGCTTTGAAGTCAGCCAGGTGAGAAGCAAGCTCCAAGTCCTCCAATTAACACAGGAGTTGGGGGAATCATTTACCCAGCCTATGACTCTCCTGTGAAACAGGGATAGTAATACTGAACAAAATGATTTAGGGAGGATCTATTAATATTTATAAGGCTCACATAAAAAAGTATTCCATAAAAGTAGGTAACAGCCAGGACCTGTGCTGTGGTATGCGAGGCTGAGCTTCTACATGCAGCACTGGCATCCCATCTAGGTGTAGTTCGAGTCCTGGATGCTCCACTTCCCTTCCAGGTCCCTGTTTTTGGCCTGGAAATGCAGCAGAGCATGGCTCAATTTCCTGGGCTCCTGCACCCATGTGCGAGACCCAGAAGAAGCTCCTGGTTCCTGGCTTCAAATCGGCTCACCCTTAGCTGTTGCAGACATTTGGGGAGTGAAACAGCAGATGGGAAGTGGAGCAGGCCAGAGATCAGTTGGCACCCAAATGGGATCCTGGGGCATGCAAGGCAAGGGTTTAACCACCAGGCTATTGTGCCAGGCCTAAAATTAATCTCTTCAAGAAAAGTAAACATCAACCTTTGAAAGCAGAATCAAATGCATTGAAGATGGATGGGGACTCAAAGCAAACAAATACGGAAGAAGAAGTTTAACTTGTCAGGGGCATCTGGGTCATGATCAGCAATCCGATCTTTATGCTAAGAACAGTGGAGAGTGATGTCAAGAATCTGCATCCATCCAACACACAGGCCGTACAGTGGAAATGGCTGGAGTGGGATAGAGGAGGAAGGAAGGAGAGGACTGGAGTAATATCCCAGGACAAACTGACAGGTTTCCCATCTACCTATTTCCATTTGCAAGTGTCCATACCAGTCAGGCCTGGGCTGTGGCTGACACCAGAAGTCAGAACTCAATCCATGTCTCCCATGTGGGTGGCATGAAAAAGATGTGAAACATGGATGTATTAAATTCTAGATTACAAACCAAATTCTTAGAGTGTGAGACCAGGATTAAGCCCCTGACTCCTTGCCTCAGCTTGGCCCAGCACTGACAGTTCCAGGCATCTGGGAAGTGAAACAGTAGATGGAAGATCACTCTCTCTCAGTTTGCCCATCCCTCTCTTTCTGTAACTCTTCCAAATAAATAAAAAATAAAAATAAAATAAACTAGCTTTTCAGCACAGGCCTCTTATAACACATAGATCAAAGCAGATTTCAAACATAAATTAGAAAATATTTAGACATCACTAATAGAAAGGAGTATTTCAAATCTTACACTGTGACAATGACAACAAAATCTACTCGAAATGAAGTTAGAAAAGGCATAGAAAACTAAAAGTACATAAAGGAAGAAGAAGCAAGGAAAATAGAATGAATATCTTACAGTAACGCAATAGAATACAAATTTTATACATATGATATAATCATCAGGATGTATGGATAGTGGATACAGGAAAATGTGGCAGGCATATTTCTTTAAAGAGAGTAAGAAGAAACACGTCTTCCCCAGCATAATATGTTGAAGTTGGAAGCCCTCATTCAGAGGATGATAGAGACAGCACATCGGTTTGTGTGAGGGCAAGTAGTGAGTACTGGAACTTTGCTTACAGATCGGCTACTATTTTCAGATCTTCCCACTTGACCCTTTTAGCTTTCTGCCTTTACACCCCATGGGGCTGTCCTACAGTCTGGAGGCATAGTTTATACATGGCACAACCAACGGCAGCTTAGCTCACAGCGAGTGACATTTCCTCCCATTTAAAATGCTATAAAGTCAAAATAATAAAGTACAATCTGCTCATTTTTTCTATACCTGTGGCACAACTGATTGATTGCCTTAACAAGTTGGTTTAAATTTGCAGCCAAGTAATAAAACTCTGAAGGCTTGAGGAAGTGTGTAGGCAAATAAAATAGTTGGCTAGTGTTATGAATTAATCAATATAAAATTACATGCAGTAATAAGAAGAAGCTATTTGTATCAGGTGCAAAAGAAGAATAACTGAGACCTCACAGATTCTCATTTTTTTTTAACAAAGAAAGAAATATTAGGCAATTCAAGCTTTCTTTTTTCCTGTGTTCTTTTTTTTTAATTAAATTTATTCATTGATTACATTGTGTTGTAATTACATAGAATCTGGGATTCTCCCCTCACCCTCCCCCCATGGTGGGTTCCTTGCAAAGAGGGAATTTCAACTGAACTCCCTGTGTTCTTTACTCCTGCTACCAAGAACTCAGTGAAAACCAACTATTCTTGCTGAGGTCTCCATGGTAGTTGTGAGCTCAGCCTATTTTTGATTAAAAACATCAGAATTTTAAAAACTGGCAGCAAACTCATGAGTGCTGGATCAGGACATTGGTACTATATTCTACACGTATTCTTAGTCAAAAGACCAAGAAGAGATGGTACCGTATTCTAACACACCATATCACATGTGTTTACTTACCAGTTCCATGTGTGTTTCTCTTGTTCCTGGTTCTGTCTGTTCAATCCCTCTCCCCCTAAAATATCAAGCCTGGAAACCCTCACATAATGACAATTAGAAATTTATATATAGGCTGAAATATACCAGACAGCTGGAGAAGGAACTAATGCTACTCAAGAGGTAGCCACCAGTGCTGATCTTCTGCAAGACCAGGATGATTTATTGATAGACTCGTTAGATGAGACTTGTATATAGAAGGACATGATGGAATTCCAGGAAAAAAAATAATTTAGATGGCTAATAGAAAGATAATAGAATGAGGATAGTCATTGGAAAGCCAGCATTAGGATCCGGGAGAAAGAAATTTAGAAAGGTTCCATTAACAAACCAAGTTGGGAACAGTCCTAAGTGTACAACAGGTGGGGAAACATCAAACCTTGAAGGGACAAGAATTCCTTTGAACTACTTATAGTTGGTGACCCCAAAGGCTGGTAAAATCTGACGATAGCCTCAGCTTCAGCACAGCTGCTCTTAGACGTTATTAATGGCATGAGAATGGACCTTGGATTGGTAAATAGTAACAGCTAAAACAACAGTTAAAAAATAGAAGTAAATCTCCAATACATTAAGCTCACCCATCAATTATACAAGAAAGGTACCTGGCTGCGAATGAAGAGAGAACCCTGAATCCACAGCAATCTCAAAAATCCGCCTTTATTCCTTGTTCGTGTTTTAAAAAAATTGAAACTGGGGCCTGCATTGTAGTGGATTGGGTAAAACCACTGTTTGCGATGTTGGCATCCCATGTAGGCACAAGTCTGAATCCCAGCTGCTGCACTTCTGATCCACTTGCTGCTAATGGACTGGCAAAAGAAGCAGAAAATGGCCCAAGTGTTTGGACCGGCCACCCACATGGGAGATCTGGAGGAAGCTCCTGGCCATTGGTTCCTGGCATTGGCCTGTGCCAGCTCTGGCATTTGTGACCTCCCGAGGAGTGCACTTTCAGAGGGATAAGCTCTTTGTTGTCTCTCTTGCTTTCTGTAACTCTGATTTTCAAGTAAAGAAATAAGTAAAAAATGTCAAATATTTTAAAAATCAAATTAAATTTTTACTTTATCATTGACAAATGAACATTGCATATATTGATGGCATTTAACATGAGGGGTTTTAAAATTTATCCTTTTATTTAAAAGGCAGAGGGTCACAGAGGGAGAGACAGAGATCTTCCATCCACTGGTTCAGTTCTTTTTCAATCGCCAAATGGCCACAATAGCCAGAACTGGGCCAGACCATAAACAGGAGCCTGGAAATCCATCCAGGTCTTCTATATGGATGGCAGGGAAACCAGTTCTCTGGTCTTCTTTTAATGATTTCCTAGGTACACTAGCAGGCAGCTGGATTGAAAGTGGAGCAGTCAGTATTTGAACCAGTACTTCCATGGGATATCAGTATTAACAAGCAGCAGCCAAGCCATGAGGTTTTGATGTGTGTATGCATTATGAAATGATTACCACTCTCAAGGCCATTAGTATATCATCTCCTCACATAGATGTTTTTATCTTATAATGATATCAGTAAGATCTGCTCTTAGCAAATTTTAATTGTACCATTCGGCATTGCCAACTACCGTTATAATACTGTGCATTGGGTCTCCAGGGAACTGGCTTTTAACACAGCGTACTTGGAGAGTCTGGCTTATACTTTGGGTTTGGGACTCAGCTTCATTGTCTCTTAAGTCGCCCCACCTACCACAACAGCACAAAGGGAATGTACTAAGAAGATGAGAAAAATTATAGTAGAGGATTTCCAATGAACAAACCTGGAAAAGGCATCCCTTTCCCCATTTGTCTGTTACCTGCAATTACAGCAAAAAGATGTCCTAAGAAAAAAAATAGAGTATGTTGCCTTTTGCCAACAAGAGCTCAACCCATCAAAAACTTTTCTGTAGCCTTCAAAAGAGAGTAGAGATGGGCGCTTTGAAGTCTCAGAAAATTTATTTTGGAGATAAAGCACATCTAAAACTAGTTCACAGAAGAGTCACTCGGAGGACTTGTTGGAAATAAGACCTGGCCCCCTGCCTAAAATGTAATCCAGTCACTGGGCCACAGCTGCGAAGTACTCTTATGGATCTCTTGATGCATGGAATTCATTCCTAGGCTGAGAAAGCTCTCCCAGGAATGGATCTGGCATTGTCTTCTAACCCAGTATGTGCCATGTTGGATTTTGCCACCTGGGTGGAATCACTCATGCCATTTTCTCCACAGTGCTTACATGTATATTGTTTCTCTTGTCCACTCTTCTCTTATATCCCCCAAAGCAATGTGCACACAAAGCTTTGAAAACTGCTCTCCCTAAAACAGGGGCAGAACCAGTCTGGAGACATTCCATTCATTGGAGATGACCTAGTGGTTTCCAAGGGCATCTGCCTATTTTTTTTTCAGTGTCAAACCTCCTTAGGTGGCAGACATCATCAGAAAAGTGCTTTTCTTATTTGCCCTCTGCTAGTCAAATTCTCACAGTGAGGTTTAGCTAGAGAAAACTGAGGTGGGTGTGTGTGTCATTCTGAGGTGAAATATGGGTTCATTCATTCTAAACACAATGCTTTCCGAGGTCTAGTATATTTTGCATCATCAAAAATAAGGAATCCACTGATTTATATTAAATCATTTAATTCTTTCCTCAACCTGAAGCCTGAAAAACCTTGCTTTTTTTTCGTATTGTACTTTGCAAATCTAGATGAATTAAAGCACAGATCAAATGTCTCTGTTTCCTACAAGAGTGGAACAACACTTCATTTCTTTTATTTTTTTAAAGAAAGATTCACTTTTTTGTTGTTGTTGTTGGAAAAGCAGACGATCTTCCTTCTACTAATTCACTCCCCCAAGTGGTCACAATGGCTGGAACTGAGCCTATCTGAAGTCAGGAGCTACTTACAGGTCTCCTACACAGGTACAGGGTCCTTAAAGACTGCTTTTCAGGCCACAGTCATGGAGCTAGGTAGGAAGTGGAAAAGCCAGGACCCAATATTATATGAGGTATACGGTGAGAATTTAGCCACTGAGCCTTCACATAGGGCCCCTAACATTTCCTTTTTCATGCTTAGAAAGATATCACTGTATTCCTTCATTACTTACTATATTCTGTAGCAAGAATTGCCAGAGATGACTTTCTAAGACACCATTTTTCCATGTGAGCATCAAATTCCTTCTACTGAGAATTAACAGAAAAAAAATGTTATTATTATTTTGAAAGATTCATCTGTTTTTATCAAAAAGGCAGATCAGATTTATGGAGAGCAGGAGAGACAGAAAGATCTTCCATCTACTGGTTTTACTCCCCAAATGGCCATAACAGCTAGAGCTGAGCCAACCTGAAATCAGCAGCCAGGAGCTTTTCTGGGTTTCCAACATGTGTACAGGGTCCCAAGGCTTTAGATCCTCCTTTGCTGCTTTCCCAGGCCATAAGCACGGAGCTGGATGGGAAGTGGACAGCCAGGATATGAACCGGTGCCCATATGGGATCCCAGTGTTTGCAAGTTGAAGATTTAGTCATTGAGCCATCATGCTGGGCCCAGAAAATCCATTTTTTAAATGGATTGAAAAGTGATTGGCATTGTGGCACAGTGGGTTAAACTGTGTCACCTGTGGTGCTGCCATCCAATATCAGATGATGGTTCAAGTTCCGGCTGCTCTAGTTCTGATCCTACTCTCTGTGAATCTGCCTGGAAAAGTCACAGAAGATAGCTCACCCACTCAGGCTCCTGCTGTCCTCACGTGAGAGCCAGGATGGAGTTCCAGGCTCCCGGCTGCAGCATGGACCCGCACGGTCATCACAATTATTTGTGTAATGAATTAGTGGATGGAAGATTTCTTTGTCTTTCTCTCTGTCACTCTGCCTCTCAAAGAAATGAATAAATCTTAACAGACTCTAAAATATTAGCATTTTTATGTTTCTGGGTTATTTTTTTCCCAAAAGATTGTAAAAAATTTACAACCACGTTTCAGATTAATAAGACCTTCCAGGAAGATTGAGCATGACGTTTTTCATGTTTTTAGCTGTCTCCAATTCTTAATCCATTCAGCTATTCAACCAGACATTGATACATGTCTGTCGTGTATCTAACACAAAGGATATGCTGGTGGCCAAACTAACTAGTTTGTTCTCTTAAGGTTCACGAAATTTGAAAGCATGTGACCATCACTTACATATTCTGTTTCTCTATAATTTTCAGTAATAAAAAAGCTCAAGTAATCTTACCAAAGTTTAAAATTTAATAGAAACTTTAATAAGGACAATGCACTGATCCATAACAAAATTACCTTTTTAGCATCATAAAATTATATGTTAATGGTATGATTCAGCCACAAAACTAAGCTGCTCATGAAATTTTTCTTCTCTCTGGGGTTAGGTTTCAAGTGCCACATCATATTGATATTATTAATCCTAGAACATTAAGAGGAGGAACAAACTGCAGGACATTCAGCACAGGTCTAGTTTTAACTCAGAATCGTACGACCACATTGCCCATCCTTAGGTATTTCTATGTACTTACAGAAAAAGTTGTAGATATGCTTCAACATTTTCTGTTTCCTTATCAAAACTCTTGGTTGATTCAAACAGTACCCTGGATTTTCCTCATTTTATTTTTTAAAATCTATTTATTTGAAAGGCAGACTGACAGAGAGAAAGGGAGAGATAAAGAAAAAGCTCTTTAATCCTCTGGTTCACTCTTCTAAACATCTATGTTGGCCTAGGCTGGGCAAGGGTGAAGCAAGGCGTCCAGAACTCTATCTGGGTCTCTTATTAAAAAAGTGTCAGGGCCCAGGGCCCTTCTTCTGATGGTTCTTCAGGAACATTGGCAAGGAGCTAGATTCAAAGTGAATTCAAACTGGCATCTGATATGGGATGCTGATGTTGTAAGTATAAACCTAACCTGATAGTCCCATTGCTTTCCCTATCAATACACCTGCAACTTTCATTTCTGCAATGAAAAACCTCTTCAACCTGGTGATTGTTAGTCAGGATGCCAACTCATTCCTAAGGGCATGGCAAATATCTATATCAGGTTTTTAGTGACTTTCTAACCCAAATTAAAGGAGGAAAGAAAGTTAGAGCTAGCATTCTGCAATTCCACCCAATATAATAGGTATATGAAACTGCAAGTTGATAAGTGTGTTCATTAAAATGCTTATTGGGATTATGAGGTTTAATAAGAACTACAACTAGACATGTATTTCTGGTTCTCTTAGACTAGATGAGAATCACTTATTTGCTTAAAACCTAATTTGACTGCCAGAGAAACAAAAGAAAGAAAATAGAAATTAAAATTGATCACCGGTATTCATTTTTTTTTCCTGTCGTCCAGCTTCGCACAGAGATGCTGCATGCGCAGGCAGGGGTGGAAGCTCATTTGCTCCTCTTCCTCTGTGATGTAGGGGGCAGTTTACACTGCCTGCGTCTCCAGAGGAAAGCAGTTGCTGCCTCACTTCCCCCAAGGGTGATGAAGTTAACTCAACTTCACTCTCCTCCCCATGGGCAATGGTGTGATTTACCTGATGTTTGGAAGGAAATTTGGCCTTTTTCCGAGCCAACCTGCCTTGTGCCTGCAGCTTTTTAATTTCTTTCTTTTTCCTGCCCTCACACTGCAGGGTAAGCCTATGACAAAAGCCTGAATGAGGGACATCTGTTACTTCCATGCAGAACTGGTTAATTTAGAAGGTTAATAGCTGAATCATTCGATCACATGCCACAAGTCATCCTTTTTTGATAAACATTGTTCGTGAATAACACTGTGATTCTGAGCTCCTCATGTCAGTTCTCAATTAGTTACAAGTGCAAAGGAAGGAGGCACAAACGGATGTGATTAATTGGACCCAAGAAATATTTTAATGCTTCAAAACTCCGTTGGCATTAGGAGGACCCATTTTTAGAGGATATCTAAACAGGTGTTAGGCCACATCGAAATTATATTCAAAGCATGATCTGGGCTTAGAAAAAGAAGAATGGAAACACTACACTTTTGTAAAAATGTAAGATTCGTGGAAATATCAAGAATACGTAAATACCACAGACACAAAGAACAAGAAATGACAGTTTTTCAACTGTCATTTTCAACATGAAGTTCTTCGATTCATCAAAAATGAATATATTAGGCTTATCACATAAAATTAATTGTATTTCGGGAAACACCGTTAGAGAAGAAATCTAAGCCATGTTTCAAATGGATTATTTTACCATAATAACTTTTATCAGTTTGGCGGCTATTTTTAAAATGACTTTCTATAACCTCCATATTTTTCACAACTGTATTTCCTCCTAAAACATGTATGAGTGTGTGTGAATTATTTGTGTATCTTTCACACACAGGCATGCATGTGTGTGCATATATACATGCATATGTATATGCATATAATAAAAACGAAGCAGAATTGACAATTGGATCATTCAAGAATTACTTTTCCCCGGAGACGCGTGCTGACCTCTGTGTTAGTGAGTCAGGATTCTCTGGCTGGCTTCAACTTCACATCCACAAGAAGCAGAAATATAAGCAAAGGCACCACACCCACTTACACACATTTCCTTCCTGGTCCTCCAACACTAGTGCTCCTCTTAGCCTTAGAGAGCAAGTTTTTGTGTGTGTTTGTTCTCTAGAATTTTATGTGTACTCACACACACATACTAGTGTTGTTCTGTTACCTCCACACACAGACACCGGATGTATTAGCCCTGGGCCTCTTTTTTATCTTTTTCCTGAGTGAATCACAACTCAGCATGTATAAAGCTAATATGTATATAAAGCCCACAATTGTCTATCTTGTTAGAAGAAATGTTTCAATCATATCTAAAGTTGAATACTCAAAACCAGCAGGCCCAAAGTACAGTTACCCTTTTTTCCCCCACATACAAACTTTTTCTTTTGTTCCTTATTCCAGATTGAGTATCTTCACCCAAACCAGAAACCTCATTCCATCTTAGATACCTCCCTTTTTCTATTTTATTACTTTCCTCAGATCCTATGAGATAACAAATGTAGATCCCATAAACGTATTGTGACTTCTTTTAAAAGGGAATTCATTTATCCTTATTTATTTAAGAGACAAATAGCTCACACCCACTTGTTCACTGCCCAAATGTTTGCAACAGCTGGGGCTGAGTGAGGCCAAAAACAGGTGCCAGGAATGAAATGAGCCCACCCACATGGGTGCCAGGGACTTCAGTCCTTGAGCTATCACCTGCTGCCTCTCAGAGTATGTGTCATTAGGAAGCTACACGCAAGCTGAGCTGGGACTCAAACTGGTGCGTGAATTTTGACATGGGACGTAGGTATCCAAATAGTGTGTTAACCACTAAACCCAGTGCCCAATTCATATTCTAGGCCATCAGGTTTTGCTAGATTTTTGTAGTAGCGATTGATTTGTCTCTTCTGATCTTCCCGTTGCCTTTCTAGCCCACTCACCATCCTGTTGTCAAGATGATCTTGGCAATACAAAAGCCCAATCATGTTGCCTCTTCAAGGGTTAAGTGGATCATCTCAGTACTGATTCCATCGCAACATGGAGAAATGAAGTGATTTAATCTTTTGTGGACTTGTAAACTCTTAACTTCCCGTTACTTACCTTGTGCAGATGAAATTCAAAAGCAATGGATAAAATGGTCAGCATGGAATGTATTGCAACAATTCATGTTATGGGTAAAGGAAGAAAGCTAGTTGCTGCTTTTTCCATTTCATGAAAAGAAATAGTTGGAATTCTCCTGATTCAGCAATTGTGCAATAATGTTCTGAAAACTACAGGCCCTGATTTCTCTTGTTTGATGCCAAAATTGGTGCTTCTATCTTCACTTTACCAGTGGATTGTCAATCTACTCAGCAGCAGAAAACCCACCAGTTTCAACATAATTCTGGAAGGAAGTAAAGCCTGGAACCTGGTTCATTCACCATCCTCCATTTGCATTGCAAAACTCAATAGGGAGAAGACCAAGATGCTGAAAGACAGTCCTCCAACAGGGAGCTGATGCAGCTGATATCAGCAAGAGAATCAAGGAGAAGAAGCATGTTTATAGGGTCATAGTAACATCCTGGTTCTCACTCAGGCCTTTGTGGTTTCAAAAATTTGCAAATTCTTCCAGCTGCAAAGACTTCATATTATTCATTTTTGTTTGTTTGTTTGTTTTGCTATAGCCTTCTAGTTTATTCTCCAAGCCAATATCCATCAGTCTTCTATTTTAGTGACTCTATTGAGGGGGTTTTGTTTTTGTGTTTTTGCTTTTCAGCATTTTCACAGCAATAGCATCAGTGGTACAGATCCCTCAAGGCAGGGATAGCTGGCATACGTCATCTCTGTCTTCACGGAGGCAGAATTTCAGCCACTCTCCTATTTGCTTTTTCCACTGGATTGAGGTGTGGCTGATATACAAGCAACTGTATTGCTTTATACGTAGGTCCACATGTTGATAAACCTGTGATATTATCGCAACAATCAAGGTAATGAACACATATATCACCTGTGAAATTTCCGTATGCCCTCGCCTCCTTCCTGTGATAAAGGCTCTTAATATAAAAGCTATCTTCTTAACAGCTTTAAGTTCACAAGACTGAGTTAATCTCAGGAACTATGTAGACCTCAAGAACATATTCATCTTGAGTACTTGAAATTTTACATACATTAAACCAAATTCTCTTTCCCATTCCCCCAAACCTCTTATCAATCATCCTTCTATTCTCTGCTTCTTTGCACTTGACTATTATAGATAGCTCATAGGAATGAAATCATACAGAATTTTCTTTCTGAGACTGATTTACTCTACTTATCATAGTGTCTTCCAAGTATATCCTTGTTGTCACAGTAAGATTCCCTTCTTTTTCAGAAGCTTACTAATTCAATTATACTTGTATACTACCTTGTCTTTATTCATTCCTTCGTTGTAGATATTCGAGTTGTTTTCATGTGTTGGCTACTATAGAGAAAGCTTCAATGGACACTGAAGCAGACCTCTCTCTGAGTCTCTGATTTACATTCTTTTACAAGTACATCCACAAAAAAGATTGCTAAATTGCATGACATCAACAGGGTACATGTGTTCCTTTCTCTACATCCTCACCAACATTTGTCACCCCCACCTTTTTGATAGCAGTTATCCCAACAAGTGTGTGATCATTTCTCATCATAGTTGTGATTTTATTTGCAGTTCAATTAACACTTTTTTTCATATCTCATGATCATTGCTGCTTTCTTTATAGAAAAGTTTAAGTCCTTCAATCTCTCATTGGATGAAATTGTCCTAGTTTTCCTAACTTCATTTTTTAAAAATGTATTTATTTTTATTGGAAAGACAGATATAAAGAGAGGAGGAAAGACAGAGAGCCCTTCCATCTGCTGAGTCACTCATCAAGTGGCCACAGTGGCTGGGGCTGAAATGATCCAAAGCCAGGAGTCAGGAACTCCCTCTAGGTCTCCCACACAGGAGCAGACTCCCACAAGCAGGGATTTGGCTGGGAAGCTGGCTGGGAAGCTGGACTGCCTGAACTCGAACTGGTTCCCATACAGGATCCTGGCGCATCTGAAGTGAGGACTTTAGCCGCTAAGCTACCGCGCCAGGCCATAACTTCATTTTTAAACTGCTGAACACTGCTGAAAACGTTTTGAGTTGGGGCCCAGTGTGGTAGCCTAATGGTTGAAGTCCTTTCCTTGCCTTGCAACTGCCAGGATCCCACATGGGCACTGGTGCATGTCTTGGACGCTCTACTTTCTATCCAGCTCGCTGCTTGTGGTTTGGGGGAAGCAGTCTAGCATGGCCCAAAGCCTGGGTACCCTGTTTCTTGAATTCTGGAGACCCAGAATTTTCTCTGTCTGGGGAGTGAACCAGCAGATAGAAGATGTTCCTCTAGCTCCTTCTCTTATATATCTGCAGTTTCAAAAAATAATCTTTAAAAAATTGAGTTAAAAGTTAATTACATAAGCCTACTACATATCTATATCTGCTGACCCACTTTGGCAGAGCCTTCATGAAACCTCTGATTTGACTTTGTATGAAAACTCTTGCCACATTCTCATCCAATGTTTTCTTTTCCCGGGTCTTCTACCATGCTCAAGTCTCAAGGTTATGGTCAATTTCTTTTGGTTTAACAGTCAGAGTCACTGATTTTTAAGAATAAAAAAAATGTCTGTGTGAGAGAGATCTCATATTCATTGGTTCATTCCCCGAATTTCAGCAAAAGGCCAGAGTTGCACCTTGTTAGTCTAAGAAAGCATGGATACATCGTGACTGTAAGAGGAATATTAGTGAATTTTGTCCTTTTATTTTGTCTAACAGTAATGTAAGCTTTTAGAGATATTTTATCTAAAACTGTCACAATGATATTATGTGAAGCTTCTCTGCATCCCACAGAAATTGGTAGTAAAAAAGACACTGTCAAATTATTATCCTAGAACAAAAGATAATCAAGTGATTCTTTTCCAACAATACAGTACACAGCAATTGGAAATCCATCCAATAATTTGTTCAACAAACAATTATTGGGCTTCTGTAATTTTCAAAACTGTTTGACAGGTGCATTACGAATTCAGACGTGAAGTTCATGGCACTCTAGCTCTTGTGGAGTTTGGAAGCTCCTTTGGGCCAAAAGCCTATATAACTCCAGTTACAGTGAGAGCATATAGATGGATGCTTTAACACTTCTTGCAAAAAGGAATTAAAAGATAAGTTTATGTTGGTGTTCTCAATTTTTGCAAGTGGTACATTTTTTCCCCAATATAGACATTTTCCTGAGCATTTTAAGATCTCTTTTAAAGCATGGTGTTAGAGCCTTTTGGTACTCAAATCAACATCCTTTTATTCTTTAATTTAGCAATCCTTCAAATACCTTCATTCAGGTTACTTTATCTTCTAGAAAAAATAGCTCTTTCCTTTGAGCCCTTGTAGTTCTCTAAACTTTATTTTGGAGTGAGATCTCATCAATCATTTATATTATCTATTTAGCTAAATAGCCATTTTGATAGCTTGCAAGACTATGGGTTCTTCAGTAGGAATAATAGTTTATACATCCCTCTGTTTCCTGCCACACAAATAATAGCAAGTAAGTTATAGATGGATTTCTACCCTTTCATTTACAAAACAATGTATGTGCATATATCCCTTGTCCTTGGGTAGCTGATGCATTCCATGAGCAAAATCTTTGAGAAATGTGTCAATCTTAATGTCTGTCATCGTCAACAGCCAATAAGTATCAGAAATATAGAAAGACCTTCATATATTCATTAACTACGTAGATAAATAAGTGGTCCGCATATTTGTGCCTATATATTTTTCCCCACATTTATCTTTTGTTTTTAGGCTCATTTCCCAGAAGCAAAATTATTGGATCAAAATGCACTGAACATTTTCATGCTCTTTAAACCTACCGTCAAATGGATTTTTAGAAAGGTGATGCCAATTTATACTCCCACGGTATTGTATGAATGTGAGGGCCATCCTATCCATGTAAATGCTGATTATCCTAAAACATCTGATAGAATTGTTTTCATTTGCCATTAGTATCATCAGTTTAAAATATTTTGAGTTAACTCTAATGTTGACAAATGCAATAAGGGTTATCTGATTTGTTATTGTTCACTTTAAAATCTTTTCTCTTGTACTTTCCAGCTAGAAGTTATTTTCTTTTCCAGTTAGAAATTATTTTAAAATGAATATCAGAGGAAAGGTACAGCAAGAAATAAGCCCTCCTGAAACAACTAGTAAAATGTAACAACAGTCAGCCATTGAAAAATAATGGTTTCATAAACTGACTTATTTATTTTTGCAGCAAAATTTAGGAGCTATATTTAAAAGCCTTCTTTTTCAGATCTTCAGCTTTGCGTATTCTTGTTCATATTTTCATGTGTTTTCCTGTAACACATGTGAATTCATACTTAGCACGTGGGATTCTTTCTTCAGACTTTCTAGCTAGGGTGTGGGTATTTCTCATGTGACTCCAAGTTCTTTGTTCATGAAAATTTTAACTCCTCACTTGTTATATTTTTGCTAATTTGTTTCCCAGTTTGTCATTTTAACCATTTGTTGCTAAGTTGAATTTCAACTAAATAAATTTCTTTGAAAATGACCTAATGGCATTATCTTTCAATGTGAGGAAATCACAGTAAACAGAAGATTTCCATTCACAAATTGGGTTTAGTGGCAAAGTAATATTGTGGCAATTATTTATATTTTCTGCTTTATAATACCCCATACTTTTTGGAATTGACTGAACTGTAAACTGGGAGCAGCTATTAAAATCTCTGCTATCATCTGATTATCTTAAAGTGGATGTCACATAATGTAAGAATTATAAACATGTTATATTTTAATTCTTTTGAAAATATCAGCTTACAGTGAATGCAATCATGGCTATTTAAAATTTATCAAAGGGAAAAATCAAATATGATAATATGAAATTTCATGTAATATTAGAAAAACAGTTTTTTGTTTGAAGTTGTTTAGGACATAGGGCAGAGCACATGCCTTTCAGAGCTCTCTGAGCCTCCTGAGATGGTGCAAGAACCCATTCAGCATGACTTACAGGTGTGATATTTTCATGAAAAATAAAAATTCATGTAATCAAATTGATGTCAGTTACAATCAAACAGCTTCCTGGTATACACAGGAAAGAGATTCTGGAAAGAAAATATTTTGAGAACTTGTCACTTAAAAGATTGAATTTTATAAATCAGACAAAATTATTCTAAGTCTTTCCATTAAACCCATAACACCTTATCAATGGATCAAACACTAGGAACCAACTTCTGTGAGTTTTCACTAAATGTAAGTTACTCATACTATAATTGAAAATGAATCAACAATTTATTGTGAATGTTTATGGTGAAAGAGACATTTCCCCCCTCACAACAGACATAAAAAGTTGACAATTTGCTGATTTAGGAAAATAAATTGTAATTTAAACATCTCTCATAGGAAAATGTATTCAATGAGTAATGGTACTATTTATGCATATTTAGACACTGGCAGACAGAGCCAAGAGGAATCCAGTTCCACATTTGCCGATAGCAATGACCTAATATGGATATGCTTAGAAATTTTGGGCACATGCATACAAACAAAACAACAGAAAATCCGTGCATCTAACGCTATATCTAACCACAGATAGGAAAAAAAAAAATACAAACTTCAAGAGTTAGTCACTAAAACTTGGGGTGAGCCAATATTCCTTGGGGTGAAACTATTTCATTTATACATTAGTGGAATTTTAGTGTATTTTAATAAAACAAACAGTCAGGCACAATTAAGTTTCCATTGGAAAGTGTGTGATCAATGTAAGAACTAAAAATGATTTTGCAAATCCTCGTAAGCGAGTACGGTTGAGCTCCCCGTCTGCTCTGATTTCACACCTGTGCCCTCTGGTTCTCTCCAGGGAACACCTTGCTTTCCTCCCAAGTGACTCATGGATGTTAAGCACCTGGGCAGAGAACAAGGAGAAGCAGCCCTCTCCACTGACAATACGTAAGAGCTGTGAACGCAAAATTTGCCTTTTACCCTTCCTATCGCCTAAGTAAGAAAAATCCCGGTTTCTAAAGAGAATGCTGTTTCCAAGAATGCAGTATTCTTGGAAGAAGTCTCCGAGATGAAAACCCGGGGAAGGTGCACTGTGCATGCTAGACGTTTCTGTATTCTGTGTAAGATGAGTGTACGTGGGATTGGGATAGTCCGACTCACATCTAAAACCTTCTCGGGTTTTTTCAGAACGCTTTCTGCTGTTCTCATCGGGAGAGTTTGTGTTTTGTAGTTTTCCCCTGTCACGAGTGAAGTATATTGTAGACTATCTTTAGGATCCTGACCACTTCTTCCCCAATGCCCACCCTCATGGAAGGAACCTTTCCCAAGTGCCCTGGGAAGAAATCTCCTTGGGAAATTCTTTGGAAGGCTATTTCTGGAGCACATAGGGCCTGAAATAGTCTCTGAGAAGATGCACGGACTGTTTAGGAGGGAGGAACTGTCTGGGCTCCCCACCCAGGCCAAATTCTTTTGGGGATACTTTCTTGCTCTCTGCTCTTTAGACTTTTGGAATTTTAATTGTGCCATTAGCTTTAGTTTTTATTTATTTTTTTTAACTGAAAGAAGTTTCATATTTAGGATAAGAGATCTGGAAGAAGAAGTAAAAGAGAAAAATTCAAAAGAAGGGATTGAGGATGCAATTGGAATTTAAAAATATAGATGGTGTAGAAATGCAGAGCTCGGGGTGCCGCCAATTGGACAAGAGACAGACCCCAGAGGAGCTCTATGCCACCTCTTGTCAGCAGCGCTTGAATTACAGAAAAATGAATATGCATTTTAATTTTAATAAATAAATATTTTCCATGGTATTTAGCCTGTCTGGCAGAGATTTATAATAAGGAAATCTAAATTTTTAATTATGCTTGTGATTTATATTTCTACACCACTACTTTTTTTTTTTTTTTGGCTTTCTAATTCATTAGCAAATAAATGGCCTTGAAAACAGCACTGTCCAAAAAGGATAATGAGCTTAAGTGCCAAGCATGGGCTATTTTCATTTTGTGCCTTATTTTTTATTTTATTATTATTATTTTTGTATCCAGAGGTGATATCCCTAACTTGAGCCAGTCATTTGTGCTGCTGCAACTGTGAAGTTTTAAAAATAAACCCACTACATTTTCAGAAGAAAGTTGTGAATTGTGTTTGTCCCACAGCTTCCCACAAGCACCCAGTTGCCTGGGTATTACAACAATAAGATGTAGAAAATGCTTAAAGTGCAAGACTAGTAGCCCGGAAATGTCTTACCCAGCCATTCTAACTTCCATTTCAGAGCAGACGATGAGACATGGCTTGCTGTCTGAGACTGATAGCACCCGCTTCAGGTATTTACATTGAAGGACTGGAGATGCTGAAAGCCACATACTGTCTACACAGGGAGAAGATGGAGACACTCAAAGGGTGAGCTACCCTCCTGATTAATTGCCACAGTTCCACAAGGCACGGCTTCGCTGCCGGAAAGCTAAATTGGCACATTCTACCTTGTTGGAATTAAAAGATGGCTGGGGGGGAATACAAGCATACTCTCATAAAAAAAAGTTATGAGGTAATCTCGTTATAAGTTTTCCAAACTTCTCTACTGAATGTTTGTTCCAAACTTTATTTAAATAGCATGTTACAGTGCTACCTCATTTACATGGTGTGTCAAAGTGTTATAATTTCCACATTTCTAGTTTCCCAGGTCCAAGACAGCATTGCATAATGAAGGGAACAGATACAAAAATTTCCAGGAATGAAATTTGGGGGTGAAGAATAACCACTCCTTCCGCCAGTCCTTCAAGGACAATGAAGAATCTGGGATCTATTGTTTATTATATACTTGATGTCTTTAACCTCAGTGGGTTTAAGCACTTTCTGTAAACAGGGAAAGAGAGATTTGTTACAGTGTAGTATTTAAATTCTACTTTTTTCCCCCATTTGTGTACTATCACAAAATTCATCTCAGTATAGAAATGGTGGTTTTTCATTGGGGAGTTTATCTGCCAAAATGTTATTGCTATAGGAAATGTATGTCACGTTGGATTATCACTTGGCACTGGTTAAGCCACAACTGTGTGAGCTTTAAACTTGGTTTTTAAAAAACCTAATTAGTATCAAGTGGAAAAGAAGTTCCCTGAAGAAATTTTTTTCTTACTTTTTTTGAAAAAGGTGATTTGTGGTAAAGTTATTAATCCACAATCATTCTTGCTATGCACAATAAAATGTGGCATGTTTAGAACATATTGCTCTTAGTGATAAACACATTTCCTTTAAGCATGCTGAAGATCAACGACAAATTGAATATAAAGAATTATTCCTAGTAAAAGCAGCTGTGTGGGTATTAACAAATGAGACGTAAGAGCATAAGGTGTGTCAAATAGTTCTCCAGGTCAACTTACAGGTGCATTTGTTATTCAATCCATAGTAACTGAGTATTGTAATTGACTGTGTGGCAGCTTTTGTGTGAGACCATGAGGAATGTGTGGAGTCTGTGCAGACTCTGAGGGATTATCAAGACTGGCATTCCTATTAATCAGGTTATCATTGAATCCGCAGGCATAGGTAAAAAAAAGGCTAGAGGTAATGCTGAATGGAAATCAAAGGAGTATATGCTCACTCGTTTCATCTCTCCATCTTTGCATATATATACATATGCACAACCTTCATACAAACATGTATATGTGAATATTATAGATCTGTGTATATCTTTATGACACAGGACAAGACAACAAACACATTAAGTACATATTGATTCTTGGAGTCTCACTCACCTGGGTGTTATTTGAATTATGCTAAAACTCCATTTGCTCATCTCTGAGTAGAGATGAGAATATTTTCCTTCTATACTTTCAGAGAATAGTAAAACGGTAATGGTGGCAAAGTAATTAGCCCTGTGCCTGCCATAGAAAAATGATCAGAGGGGCCCGGCGGCGTGGCCTAGCGGCTAAAGTCCTCGCCTTGAAAGCCCCGGGATCCCATATGGGCGCCGGTTCTAATCCCGGCAGCTCCACTTCCCATCCAGCTCCCTGCTTGTGGCCTGGGAAAGCAGTCGAGGACGGCCCAATGCATTGGGACACTGCACCCACGTGGGAGACCCGGAAGAGGTTCCAGGTTCCCGGCATCGGATCGGCACGCATCGCCCGTTGCGGCTCACTTGGGGAGTGAATCATCAGACGGAAGATCTTCCTCTCTGTCTCTCCTCCTCTGTGTATATCTGGCTGTAATAAAATGAATAAATCTTTAAAAAAAAAAGAGAGAAAAATGATCAGAGAACCATAGTGATCACCGCTATTTGGTTTTCTTCTGGGGCCCTTCTTTGAGGACAGAGCATATCAGCAGATAGTTAGCGATGAAGATACAAAAAAAACCTATGAAAAACAAAAACAACACAAGAATACTGTATCCTAAGGAGAGAAAGGGAAAGTCAATCAAGAACTACTGTACACTTTGATCCCTACCAGACAAGAAATGGCCATTCATGCTTCCATTTGCTGTGAGAGACAATTACAGAAGCAAAAATATCACATTTAAAACATATAATTTAAATGTTTTGCATTGAAATAAAGATGTCAGATTGAGTCTACAGACACAGAAGAAATATGTATATATTTCCACTTTTTAAAAAGATTTTATTGTTTTTATTGGAAAATTAGATATACAGAGAGGAGGAGAGACAGAGAGGAAAATCTTCCACCTGATGGTTCAGTCCCAAGCAGCCGCAATGGCTGGAGCTTAGCCAATCTGAAACCAGGAGCCTGTAACCTCTTCTGGGTCTCCCACGTGGGTGCAGGGTCCCAAGGCTTTGGGCTATCCTTCAGTGCCTTTGTAGGCCACAAGCAGGGAGCTGCATGGGAAGCGGGGCTGCCGGGATATGAACCAGCACCCATACGGGATCCCGCTGTGTGCAAGGCAAGGACTTCAGCCACTGATCTACCATGCCAGGCCATCCACTATATTTAAAAAATATATATATATGAACATTATATATATTATGATGTATAATTATATCAACAATATATAGTATATACTATAATATATACTATACATAATGCTCATATTTATATTTATATGTAGTGGAAAATATAGGAGAATGTACTGAAGTTTAAGAAATAATAAGAATTTAAGGTATTAAGCTTTATTTCAAAACTTTAAAATAAACTTGTGGTTTAAAATACTGAAACACTTTGATTTAAAGGGGCTATAGAAACAATTTAATGAAACACACACACCTCTCTCTCTTACTGACACCTGATATCTCTAACTTCTGCCCTTTATTCTTTATTCTTCAAAATTCTGTTTTTCCATAATACTAGTGCTATCAATTGAGGTGATTTCTTCTAGATAATTAGAGTGATCATTTATATTTAAAATTGAGGACCTTCGTGGCATAAAATCTCACCTACATATTATCTTAATATATATTTAGGCAGGGTCATTATGAATAAGTTCTATGACAATGTGTTTACAGAATGAACTTTGAGGATTTACAAATTCTTTGATCATGATATAGGCTCAAGGTTCTGATACACTGAGACTTGCATACACAGGGTTTGCCTGTTTACCTGTGTGTGACCATCTATTTTAACTTCAGCAAAATCAGGTAGGGACTATTTTACATACGTGTAAAACTCAAAACAGGAAGAAATTTTTAAAAGAAAAGATGAAGTATTAGTGATGGAGATAGAATAAAATTTATTTTGCACAAGCTGTGCATTGATGAACCCTGGCTCCTAACACCTTCTGAATGTTTCAATTGACCAACCATCATTCTGTTTCTCCTGTTCTCTCTTTGTCTGTCATATTATATGGCAGAGAGACTGAGAGAGAGAGAGAGAGAGAGAGAAAGTGTTCATTGCTGATTCAACCACCAAGTGCCTGCGAAGAAGGACCTCAGCCTGGCAGAATATGGAGAAGAGACACTCCACAGAAGTCTCCCCATGTGGGTAACAAGGGCCAACCACTTGAGGCATCATTGGTGTCACACACTACACCCAGGGTATACCTTAACAGGAAGCTGTTACTGTACCTACAGATTCTCAGAGCATTTTGAATGAAGTGATTTGGCATGACATATTAAGAAACATTTTGGGGGGATGCATTTGTTTTCTACGTCTTCTCTTTTGATATCTTTTCAAAGGAAAAAATGCATGTAACAGGCCCTTGACAACCTTTTGCTGAGTTACCTTTAATTGAATTAAATGTGTAGACAACTTGTAAGCAGATTGGTTTAACAGAACCTATCTAAAGGTCCAGACATCAGCCCTATTGACAGTTCTTATGAACTATTCCGAAGATTCTCAATTTAACATATATATACATTCTTTTTGTATTAGCATGACCAATTTTATTCATATTTCTGTATACATATGTATATATCATCCATAAAAATGGGAAATTTTTCTTAGTGACAAATGTCTAGCACTAATCAGTTGGACTCTGTGCAACTGTCATATTTTAATAGCTTAATGATAGGAAAGTACAAATCTTTCAATTACTCTTTATTAGCCTGTCTATCAGCACTCTTATTTGTTTCAAGACAGAAACACAGAATCATATATAGAGCAATGTGAAGGCAATGTAAATGTAACTCTCATCATTATGACTGAACAAAGTATGCAATACTTTAAACATGAAAGTAACATAAAGAAGAATTAAAACTATTTGATGGATTTTTATTTCCAGATCTTAATGCATCAATGCTCTTTTTCCTTTCATGAGTCAGTTCTTTTACTGCTCTTACTCATCCAGGAGACGTGTTTTCTATTGCGGCTCTATTGTCATCACTAATAATTAACACACACGGGAGCCTGATTCTTAGCTCTCATGGTCATTCTAAAGTCAATGGCAGTGGAACCGCCATTTGTGGGAAAATGCCTTTGGCATTGTTTCCCAAAAGCTGCTTTTGTTACTGACCCTCGATTCAGAGTCCAACCTGCACTGAAACTTTAGTCTGCCCTGAAATTTTGGTCCATTACATAATTTTCAGAAGCCGGGAGAAAGGCATTTGCATCATTTCTGTTCCCAGATCTGTTCAATATATACTTCCAGTCTGTCATGCCTGAAATTAATTTTTTACAATCTGGATCTTTACTATATGCTAAAAATTCAGTACAAAAAAGGACCTCCTTCTGCAGAGAATATGTAAGCCAGAACATTGCGTTCCATCTTTATAATGAAACACATAGTTCCAATCAAAAGGCAAATTTTTTTGTTTCAAAATGTTTGAAGAGAAGAATGCTGTGAAGGATTTCAAATCATTCTTTCTAAAAGCAATGTGACTGCTACATTGCAATGTATTGAGATGCGTATCACATAATGTGTGTAGGTACTGCACAACTTCGCCTTATTTCAAACTCTTTACCCCTCTCTGTGTTTGCTGCTTCTGAGTTTGGGAAACAAGTGCGAATTATCTCGTACATCGTTTCTCCTGAAATGCCCACCTTCCGTTGTTAGACGATTAAAAAGGGAAAATGGCCTTAGGTTAAAAAAATAGTTTTGACAAGTTTTAAAGTTTCAACAAGCTTTAAACAATTAATAGCAATACACTGCTTGAACTCTTCAGTCAAGTAGAATATTATACTTACCTTAAAATTCAATTCTCCCTAAAATAGGAATTTACTCCTCCTGATTTTCACTTTTGTATGAATAGTTCCTCAAATTAACTTCAACTATCATAGAGAGAGAGAGAGATGAGGTCATTAAAAATAAGCCACAAAGTATTTTTGTCATCTTAGGAAAATTCCCCATATGTTTGTTTTCAAAATGGGATAGATACATGTGAATATGGAAGGAAATAACGTGAATAAAGTTGATAGCAGATTTCTAAAAATTCTTCATCTCCTCTTATTCTTATCCTTGCACTTTCTCCCTTTCTTCTCTTACTTCTATACGCCCTTCTACTTTGTTGTTACTTTGCTGAGTCATTGAAGTTAAGATTTCTTGTTCAAGATTTCTTGGATTGCTGGGCCAAAGTCTACTTCGGCAACAGTTGTCACCCTTGTCTTAACGCTAGCGATGCCAGACTGGTGGTTAGGATGTGCATACCTTTTCTGTCTACCCTGCTGTTTCAAATCCTCTGAAGCCAGACTCCATCACATTCTAATATTGAATTTACTTTTCCCTGAGACAACAATTTATATTTAAATTTAACCTGTGCCTCTCATTTTCCAAATCTATACTTCACTTACGTATTCCCTCTAATTGCCCTGGCGAAGGAAGCGAAATCCTTCTCTTGTAGCATTTCCTATTCTCCAGTTTTTCCTGATGTAGCCCTATCAGACACTCTGGAAATCGGACCCACCAGAAGTTCCTTTACATACAGGTCTGAGTTTACGACTTCAGTCATTCTCTTTGGCTGTTATCCCTTTCCTAGGGAAACAATTTCTAGGAATTTCAATGTGGAATGTCATTGACTCTGGTAATCTTTGACTACTTTAACTATAAAGTTTCAAAGATGGTGATATAGTTCCACCACTTGCCATTTTCATTTTTCTCTCAGAAACTTAATAACATCCCCCACATTTTGCATGTTTCCCCATGCTATTTCCCATTTCTTTAGCTGTTTATACCATTAATTTTTGACTTCTTGTCCTTTCAAAAGATATAAGCCATTCTTTTTTTTTTTAATTTCAGGGCTACTGTGCTTTATTTTGTTCCTTACCAAAGAATTGTGCCTGTTTCCAAAGCTACTTTCACAAGAAACTTGGAAGACAGAGTTATTTACTCTCCCAACTGCTTTCATTTGGTTTGCTCTCTAAAATTTTGTTGAATCAAGTTGTTTGATTGCTTGACTGATCCTTAGAAATTAAGCCTAACAGTGGACAGATGAGAGACTTTTGTGGAAGAAGTTCTTCTAAAGCCATTATTAGTAGGAAAATTCCAACATCCAGCTACACATTCAAGGTTCTCCTTAGCATGAGAACTTGGAAATGACTTTTATTTTATTTCTATGTGCTGAAATTTTGTTCTTATGTGATGATTTGGTATTCATAGCAGAATAATCAGCATGGTGTGGCATATGGATTTACGACTGGGGAGACACTATCTTGGGAAAATGTTTTCTTACCCCTGCCCATTCACTGCAATAGAGTCCTCTACTGAGCCACAGAGTGTATCTTCCGTATTTGGAAATGAAGAGTGTATCAGCTGGAGATGAGCATTTAATAGCTGTCTTTTTTTTTTTTTTTTTTAGAACCTCATGATTCTGCCTGGGGATCAGGTTGACTTTTACATGTACTCGTGGACACTGATGTCCATACTGGGTTCAATGTAACATCTCCCATTCTGCACACGTTGGAGGGACTGCTCTTTCCTATGCTTGTGAACCCAAGCTGTAGTCGCAGCAGTTCCTGTTCACCCTATCCACGATGGCAAGACTGCTAAGTTTTCTTCTTGACTAAAAACAGTGGATGCACCTAACCTGGCAAATGATAGGTTGCAGAAATTCTTGTGAGGATTTATTGGATTTCTTCCATTCTTTTAAGCAGCAGCTTAGGATTACTCTTTACTTGTTAGCATGTCTTCTCGTGCACATACTACAAATATGAAAGGGAGATGAAGTCATATCTGTGTCTTTGAAAAAATATTGCACTAATATTCATTTCTTAACAAACCCATAATTACTTTACCTTTACATAGCTGTGGAGTACATCTAGGACTGCAATATTCCTTTTTGCATCCCCTACTTTAGTAAATCTAATCCCATTTGAGTCAATGAGATAGGAAAATGCCTTTGTCTTCTCCCATGGCAGGAAGCTACTTTGTGAAATCTCAGAGAACAGCAGGAATCTCACAACATCCAGGCAGCTCTTTCTGTGGTAAATTTTCCTACTCTTCTTCAGGGCATGCATCAGAATTATCAGCAAATAGTTAATTGAAAAGAGTGCCCGGAATGCAATTCTGAGTATCAGCCTTACTTTGTTTAAACTATAGTTGTCTCATTTGTTGCCAAGTTAAACTTCAGATTTTCATTTTAATTTTAAGAAAAAAGGTATTTCAACAAATATAGTGATACAAAAGCCACCATCAGCATACGAGTATTAATATATAAGAGTATTGATATTAATATATATAATATATGTTAATATATATGTTGATCTCTCTCCTCTTATTCTAAGAAAAAGAATATGTCTACATTTTGTATTCATCACCTGTTTAGGGGAACATTGGGTTAGGACACAGAAACGTGTGAAAACTTCTCAGAGTCACTCTGCATAATTAATGAGTCATCTTCTCCCTTCAGCAGAAATTCAGACTGTTAACCTTTGCTGAGAGATGATTAGTCTCAAAACCTCTGAGTTCTGACTCGCTATTTTCTCATCCTCCTTAGAAGCTCAGAGGAAGTATTAATGTCCCCATCACAACTGTTGAATCCACAAGCTTTAACTCACTGAAAAGACATCTTTTCCCAGTCTTTCTTATATCTGCAGAACTCTGAAGAGAAAGAACAGCCTTTTCTAAATGCTGCTAACATTCACTGGCTGAGTTACCTCAGTGATGGGTTCATGTGTAAGCACCAGTATCTCTTGAATCCCTGTCACTTATTTCATTGTTAAGTGTTTAACATGTTTAGCTAAAACCAAACTACTCCTACCATCAGATGCAATTATTTCATTTCATCTTATTTCAAGATGACTTAACACATTGCCCTAAAAGGTGTTTGTCTTTCTGTTTCCTTGTTGTCTTTACTGTATTCCTACATGGCTTGCCAATCTTCCCATACTTAGTTTTAGTATTTCAAGAAATTTCTATGTAATTTTCTTGCCCCATTTCGCTGCTTCAGTTATTGATTTAAACATATTGCTGTCACTACGCTCCTCAAAGACTCTTTCGTTTGAGTAACAGAACTTCTTAGTTCGATATATGGTGTCTTTTAATTCTGTCTTTACCTACAATTTAGGAAGATGTTCTTACCTACAGTCCAAGTGGTTTCCCTGAACTTTCAATAAAGGGAAACACAGAACCATATTGAATTCTGGGTTTTTATCTGATAGAAGCAAAAGTCTCCATATTTAAATGTCAGTTGTGCTCTTAACCTCACAGTAATGTGGGTAAATACAGAAAATTCAAATAGGCCATTCCATATCCAAGGGTTCCAGGCCTGAAGCCTCCCATGTCACCTAGACTGGATAACTTAAAGACAGTGAACAATTGGCATGGTTGAGTAGATGAATGGACTAATGCTAATGGACTGCAATTGATAAATTTGTAGCTGTAAATCTAAAGGTATTATCCAGTTAAGTCTAGAAGCAGCTAACTTTATTACACTTCAATTAATTTTGTAGAAGATGATTAAAGATCACCTGTAAGTGTAAAACTGCCTTGTATACTCATGTTGGTAAAATTGCATTGCCCTAACCAGAAAACCTAAGATCCCAGTCATGTAAGAGTAGACATTTACTTCTTGCTTACAGACTTATGGTTGGCTCTGCCTACCTCACTGCTTTTATCCCAGAATCCAGACTGCAAGAGCAGTTTCTGTCTTTGATATGCTATTTTTATGGCAGAGGAAAAAAACAAGATGCCCATTCAAACTCCGTAAGTAAACGTACTCTTCTCTGAGACTGTATATACCAACCACCAGCAAAAGAAAATCACACGGCAAATCCTGGCAATGGATCAGAGAAGTGTCTGTCCACTTGTCCAGAGGTATGGAGGGAGTGGGGTGAACCATACGATTAGAGGGCACGACAGTGAATGATTACGAACTAGCAGATGTATCATAGGTAACCAATACTTACACTTTGTGGTTCTTCTCGATCAGCTATTTGGAATTCATCATCTTACAAAGAGACTAATTCCAATCAGCCTTAGTTTGGAGAAATTTGAAGATTGCGTCATGTGAGCCTGAGCTCAATATGATATCAGGTGACCAGCCATCAGGAAAGGTGCTGTAAACCAGATGCACTGATTTATTTCTAAATTATTAGTACACATTGAATATTTCTGCACTTGGACCCCTGGATCACAATATAAACTTCAGATATTTATATACCATATATTAGATATTATAATCCAAAAATTGTTTCGCTCCATGCCTCTCTATTTATCCGACATTAAAATGCCATTGTACTAAAATGCCATTTGTCATTCTTTTCTGAATGTAATGCAGCATGGTGGGTTAAATGGTGAATATAGCAATATTTGAGCAATATAATTTTCTACAAAATAGGAAAAATTCCTTGTGCTTCTAAGTTGAATCAATGTCATACTTTATAAAAACGCACATGATGACCCATAAAATATTTGTAGATTTTACCTTATTAATAATATTATTAACATAATTATAAGGTAGGGATACTATTCTATATCTGAAATTTTAAACTACTCCTAAGCATATTATCTTATTAATGATTCATTAATTTATTTAAAAAGTAGAGTTAGAGAGAGAGGGAGACACAGAGTGGCGATAGGCACTCAAGAGATGAAGCTGTGAGTGTATTAGACTAGGAGTCTGCCACGAGCCCAATGGAGACAAAAGATCACAGATAAATGTTGCATAAAAGAGTTGCCATGAAACCTTTCTTTTTCCAGAATTTGCAATTAGTTTATCATAACATTTTGCTTCTCGTCTTAAAGTTCCTTCACCATTGCCACCCTGATCTTTTCAGAAGCTGTAAAATATTAAGGACATGGATATGTGCTTTTGAAGAAAATGGCTAAGACACCACTTAGCTAATTTCTTGGGAGGGTCACATTGTGGAAAATTGTTTACTTTTCCAGTTATTGAGATAAATCTCAGGACAGAGGGAGTTTTAGCCAATTTATGTAATTATGTATTTTGTGGATTACTCTCAGGTTGTGCACTTTGATAATTTCCTACGAACTGAATTAAATCTATTGTTTTGTTAATTGAATGTCAAGTAGTTTACCTATTCATTTTTACCATGGGATAATTTTGGTAATAAAATTTCATAATAAATTGGTGATTGGAAATCATGAATATATAATGGCTTCATGGAAAGAAAGGTCTTGCTAACATATTTTCCCAGTAATAATGCTGCTTCTTTATTGTCTTTTTCTGGTTATATTCTACTTTTGAAATCTGTAAGCCTCCAAGTGATATGCTACTTGTTCATACTTATTTGTGGTATTTCTAGGAGCATGATAAGATGCTATTTGTAACTAAGCATTAAAAAGTAAGTGAATAAATATGATGAAAGATTTAAAAAGCAGGAAGACAGAAGTTAATTTAAATTGGTCAAGTGACAGATGTAGACAAAAGGCACTGGTAGGCCAGCACTTACAGTTTGTCCTCTCTGTCCCCTTCAATCCCTAATCCCTTTAAGAGAGTTTAATGGGTTGGGCAACACAGATCTTGATTAATTGGAGAAGACAGGAAAATTTAAGAAAGATACAAAAGTTTGGCTACCCATAAAAATAAAACGTAAAATCTAGTGACAAACACACGCGCAATCACACACATACACACACACATACACACACACACACGCGTACACATTCAGTGAGGATATCAAAAGACAGCCTGGCAGAATAAGGAAAAGGGAATACAAAAATGTTACATTTAAAGTGATGGAGCATCTCAAAGTGATACAAGAGACAATCTGAAAGGGAGACCTAAAAGACTCACCTGAAATATGTTTAGCAGCAAAATAAACCACATTTCCTTATTTTCTAGGGTGCTTGAACAAGTGACCACAAACTGAGTGATTTTAAACAAGAGTTTATTCTGTGCCAGCTCTGCAGATCAAAGCCTGAAATCTGTATATCTACAGTGTATGCTCTCTGTGAGGCCTTGGGAGGATTTTTCCTCGCCTCCTCCTAGTTTCCCATATTGATCCCACTCTCAGTGCAAAGCAACATGTTGGCATTTGAAAAACTAGATGAGGGGCTAGAAAAGCTCCCTTTTAGTATTACTGAAATCAAAACTAATTCCGAAGTTACTTAAGGAAAAAAAATCATGCTGAGGCCATGCATTGTTTATAGCAAAGTTAAACTACTTGTGATGTCACAGTGCCATATCTGAGTTGCAATTCTAGTTCTGGCTATTCTGGACCAGTGCAACGTCCTGTTAATGTACCTGAGAAAGCAATGGAAAACAGCCCAAGTACTTGCATCACTACCACCAAGGTGGAAGACCCAGATGGAGTTCCTGATTCCTGGCTTTTCTTGACCCAGACTTGTCTGTTGCAGCCATTTGAGGAGTAAATGAGCAGATGAAAGCTTTGTTTTCCTTCCTCCATCCTTCCCTCCCTTTCCTTCCTTCCTTCCCTCCTTCCTTCCTTCCTTCCTTCCTTCCTTCCTTCCTTCCTTCCTTCCTTCCTTCCTTCTTTCCTTCCTATTTCTCTTGCTGTCACTCAGCCTTTCAAATAAATAAATAAGCAACTCTTCAAAACATTAAAAATACAACAACAAAAACACCTGGCCTTTTTTAAAAGGAGAAAAATGAGAATAAATTCTCAAACAATGACAATTCTGTTTAAAAGATTTTGCAGCCTTCATTTAGTACGCTATGAGTCCCTGCCTCCTTAAGCAATAGTGGACAGTAAAATGTCTTCAGACTCTAAGCCTTTTCAGTATTTTATATCCCGAGATTGGCCTTCAGATTGGAGGCAAAGGGCCACTTTATATTTTTATGTAGAGATACAAAATTTGACAATCCATACATTTCATTATACAGTTGTAAAGACTGAAGAAATAGAAGCACTTTATAGAAGAGCTTAAACTAGTAATATACGGCCCGGCGGCGTGGCCTAGCGGCTAAAGTCCTCGCCTTGAAACGCACCGGGATCCCATATGGGCGCCGGTTCTAATCCCGGCAGCTCCACTTCCCATCCAGCTCCCTGCTTGTGGCCTGGGAAGGCAGTTGAGGACGGCCCAATGCACTGGGACACTGCACCCACGTGGGAGACCCGGAAGCGGTTCCAGGTTCCCGGCTTCGGATCGGCGCGCATCGGCCCGTTGTGGGGAGTGAATCATCGGATGGAAGATCTTCCTGTCTCTCCTCCTCTGTATATATCTGGCTGTAGTAAAAATGAATAAATCTTTAAAAAAAAAAAACTAGTAATATATACAAAATTCTGAGTGACATACTATTTTACCTCTGTTCTTTTTTCTGTTAACAATATTCAAATTTTTTCTTTAAATTCTAATCTCTCCGAATGAAGGGGTCTTTCTTTCTGATGCTGCTGTTCTATTCTTTTTTGAAAGAAAAGTGTACTTTTCCCTTGATACACAGAGCACATATGTTGATGGGGGTCTGGAAGACGGAGCCTTAGTTGGGAATCAAAGTCATGGATTCTGTTAATGAGATACTGGTTTCCCAAGTGTTGTAGTAACTCTTAGGCCAATGGTTTCCACCATCTTAATTTTCTTGACTTAAATTATACTTTTAAAATGCTTCAAAATGAAGTCAATTAAATTTTTACCTTGCTGCTGCTTGAGATAGCAGAGAAAAGGGCCTTGAAATATTAAGTGATTTCCATGCTAATACATGTCCACCTCACACCTTAACCTTCATCCATCTCTGACTCCAGTGAACTCCAAGCCAAGTGGATGCAGGGAGTATTCACATCCCAGTCACAGAAGCCCCACACTGCCTGCCTGCCTGCATGCCAAGCAGAAACCAATGCAACAGATACATGACCTTCCTTGGTCAGAGCATTGCTCATTTTGATCATGTTAGTTTCAAGTACAACCACAGCACCAATGTAGAATACTAAACCAGGTGCCAATTGAGGCACTGGACGCCAAGGGCTTGGTGTGGACTGATGCTCTGATTTCCTTAGGAACCCCCACTATAGTTCCCACATGAAGGAATTCCCTGTCCAGCTCTCCTCACTGAACCAACAGGGGGAGCCACTTCCTGCTGCACAAACTTCCTTGTGTTAAAGCAAAAAACCCCAATAAATCTTGTTGGGTTTGCACATCAGCTGCTTGTCAATTTCCTTTGTAACAGAGCTAATGAAGCTGCGGTTGGCATCAAATTTATTTTACATAGTTTTATTTAGATTCAGCTACTGTCTAATATTAAAACTCGAATGTAAACACACTCCTAAATATATTAGCAGTGCCCATACTAATTACCCAAATGCCTTCTTAACTAATGAAATGATTTTCCAAAATATAACATTCAATTAAGAAACAAGTTTTGCTTTTAGGAGATGAGTAACGTAAGTGAGAACTTATATAATTAGTACTCATGGAGAAGAAAGTTGAACATCAAGAAGTTTATGGCTGAATTTTCAAGATGTACTTTAATTAAAACTCAATGTAAATGTGTATTACATGCATATTTAATTTAAAATAGATTTTTATACAGATAGAAAATGTTGAAGTAGTTGCTTTTATGTGCCACATGTTCAATTGCCTAGAGATGAAAATATTTTTTCTTTTCACAATAAGACATAGAAACAGTATAATGGGTTATACGATTTACAAGATGTCTGGATGTATAGACAAGAAACAACAATTACCTTCAGGATTTACTTTTAGTCTTAAGTAACAGAAAATGTCACAAGTCTTTGTTACCCATCATGCAGACTTTACAAATTAAAGGTCTATGCATGAAACACCAACCAAGTTTATTATACCTTTCTGGGACCGGGATCCCTTCCAAATTATTTGTGATAATTTAGTCCTCTGCGCCAATGAATCTCCAGAAAATCAAGCGCATAGGCCAAATGAGTGGTGATCAAGAAGACCAATGGATAAGCTGGTTTCCTGCACTAATCTGTGGGAGTAGACCAAGATTTGAGAGGGAGTTAGAAGACAGAAGTTTCCTGGCATGAAACCATGAGTATTGAAGAAACTAAGTGATATTGAACATGAGAGAGAGAGAGAGAGAGAGAGACAGAGAGAGACAGAGAAAGTAGCCAGCAAACTGAGCTGAAGACAATTCAAGGAAGCCACTGCTTGAAGCAATCATTTTAAAGGAACATCAGTGCAGTTTTACTTAACCCTTAGTTGTAAGTCATTTCCTACCACAGAACCGTTTTTTGCTAGTCCCCCGGGTTATCTCCTCAGACAGGTTTAATGGAATTTCTGTGGGAAACACCAGTAGAAGCTCCAGACTAAAGTCACATTTCAGCAACGACTAAATGCTTGGCGTCCATCAAGAACATCCGGTTATTTTGAAAAGACAGACCACATGCATTCTGTCATTTGCGTTTTGCCGTTTTTATCATCATGAAATTCTTCTAATAACAAGTTCCTATGGGAATAGTTTGATGGCTTTCAAATCTTTATGGAGTCATTTATCAGAAATGTGCCAGTGGTTACAGAGTTCAGAAAGGTATATAATTTGGTTAAACCTCATTAAATACTGTTTCTTCAATTGACTTTAGGGAAAAAAGTGATGCTTGAAAATGATACATTCATGGAAAGAATCTTTAAGAAGTTTGGTTGGGGATTAGCATCATAAACATGGTTTTCATTCAATAACTGAAATTGTTTAAATATCACCTTTGCATTTTTAGTATCCAAATGACATATTCATTGCTTGTCACTTTGACAGATTTCCACATCTATTGATAATTTCTAATTAACTAGTCAAAACTCCATAAGTTAATGTTTACTTAGTCAAAAACTAAATTCCTTAAAAAGACAGTTGATATTGTTAATTTTGACATAGTGAAGTAACTTTCATAAGTTTGCTCCTAAGTGGTATTAAATAAGCGTAAATGAAGGTTTTGTCCCATAGAAATACTTTTGAAGCTCCTAAGTGTCATAAAAATGCTGTTTTCTAAATACTACAATTGAATGATCTAGTAGTTAGTTTGCTTAAAAGTTTTTTTTTAATTTTCATGCAAACTAAGCTTCTATTTCAAGTTGATTGGAAAAGCTTACATTTGTCAGTTTTCTTTGTTTCAAAGTCATTTTTAATTAACAAGAATGGTAAATTAACATGAATAACACTATGGCACTACAGAAAACAAAAATATATGTCATCAATGTATCAAATTAAAATAAAAAACAAAAACCTAAACTACAGCAAAAAGATGAAGTGTGATTGAAGGTCTGGCACTTCGGCCTGCTGAATTAAGCGATTACTTACACTGCTGGCACCCATACGTAAGTGCTGGTTCAAGATCTGGCTGCTCCTCTTTCCATCCAGCCCCCTGCTAATGTGTCTGAGAAAGCAGCATAGGACACTTCAAATGCTTGGGTCCTTTTACCCGCATGGGAGACCTGAAAGCAGGTACTTCTCTTGGTTTCAGTCTGGCACGGCCTTGGATGTTATGGCAATTTAGGAAATGAATCAACAGTGGCAGACCGATCTCTCTCTCTCTCTCTCTCTCTCTCTCCCCCTTTGTGACTGTTTTTAATGTAAAATTAAAAAATAAAATCTTAAAAAAAAAAGAATTGTGGGGTCTGCAGCAGTAGCCTAACAGTTAAAGTCCTCTCATTTCACGTGCCAGGATCCCATATGGGTGCCTGCTCTAACCCTGGCAGCCTCACTTCCCATCCATCTTCCTGCTTGTGTCCTGGGAAAGCAGTCTAGGACAGCCCATAGGCTTGGAACACTGCTCCTGTGTGGGAGACCTGGAAGAAGCTCCTGGCTCCTGGCTTCAGATCAACGCAGCTCAGGTCCACTTTGGGAGTGAATCAGTGGATGGAAGATCTTCCTCTCTGTCTCTCCTCTCTGTATATCTGATTTCCCAATAACAATAAATAAGTCTTAAAAAAAACTTTGATTGATAGGGGAAAGAAAAGGGGGAGAAATTTGACAAATGTCATTGGAGATCTCTGAAGCGAACCAACACAAACAGAAGGCAGCAACAGTAAAGGGAGAATTCCTGGGTTGTTGCTTAAGCTGCAAGGAGGAACAACAAAATTTTTCCTTGTACAGGTCTGTGGTCTAAAAGCACTGGGGCTACAGTTCAAGAACTATCTTCAAAGAAATAATAATAATAAAGAACAATTCTTGTGAGTCTGAGAAGTGGAACATACTTCATCATAGCTCTATATGGCCACACACATGAAAGAAATGTAAACAGAACAGCAGCACTTCCCTTTGGTATGAGACTATAGCCTGTAGGAGGTTCCTTCTCAGTAACCTGCTTTTCCCATGGGTATTTCAAAGACACGGGTTGAGAAAACATTTCCCTGACTTCTACACACACGTTCAGTCAGCTTTCTCATCACGCGAGGGCTCCTGGGAAAACAGTACCGCAGAAAAGCAAGCCGAGTAGTGCCAGCTCTCTCTCCCCTTTAAATCAGTCCAGCCCTTTGATGGGTATACTAATACGCTAAAGAATATTGAGAAGTTAAGGAAAACCAACCATCTGAAAGGCAAGGTGTAATATGAAAAAACTGAATCTTTTGTCCTTAAGGCTAAGGCAGCGGTATAATGTGATGTAGGCTAGAGACTTCATGTTATTTGAAAAGTGGGGAAGGGTTTTGGCTGCCATTGGAAAAAAATAGTGTTAGGGAAACCAGATTATGTGACACCATTGGGAAGTGGTTTTAGGGATTCCATGAAGAGGCCAAGTCTTGGTGAAGGGAGAGGTGTGTTGAAGAAAGCTAGCGAAGAAGAGAGAAGTTGACAGTGAAGACCTTGGGTGGTTTGCAAGTGGAGATAAGGAAGAATCAGGGGGTAAAAATGATACTCAAATTCCTGACTCACCCTTCCGTCCTATTTTCGCTTTGGAGGTCATTGGGCAGTTTTGAGGCACTGAGCATACTTTACAGCAAGTGATGTAATACCTTGCTTGCCAATGTGCTCTCTGCAGAATCTGTGAATGGCACACTTATTCAAGCCTCAGAGATTCTCAATATACAAACATCTGGGATTGGTAGCCAATGGCGCTTCGGTGTCCAAGAGGTCAATGTACAGTAAGAGCCTGGAAACGAGTTATGAGAGCCCTTCCTAAATAGAACCATTTAAGAATATAAGTGACAGAAATCAAAGGACAAACTTTGTCATAATATATATATATATATATATCAGTAGGCACTTGTATATATAAATATGTGCGTACATGTAAATATGTAACATAGATGTATGATGAATATGCATTATAAATGTGCATTTAAAATCTCACCAGGATCATTATCAGTAATTGAAATTTTCAACAACCAGGGCCATTGGTTAGGTATGTAATATGACACACACACTATAAAGCCAAGTATGTGCACCTGCAACTCATGGCAATTAGACATACATTTTCGACTTAGTTCCACACCCTCTTTCTGGGTAAGGAACAGTAGTCTGACTAAGTAGATTTCATTTCTATGCCTGCATTTTCTGGTTCTTCAGGGACAATTGGTGTACTTGGACAATGGCATATACTAAAGAGGGTTACTTTTATATGCATTTCATAGTATCCGAATCCCTGAAATAATTTCTCGATTACATCTGAAAGTTCCCAAATCTATTTACTGTATTCCAACAAAATCATGTACTCTAAAATACTGCACATAATATAAAACTTAAGTTTTATTTTTTAGCCCAGTTTAGTCTTGTTTTTGTGATACATATTCAGATGCCTTTGAATCCTAACCTAGAAAAACAATGGGATCTCCACATACCAAGAACAAAGACACAGACCATAAAAGAAAGTTATTGAAGGTTTTAAGGGTCCAGGATGCTTACTGGATTCCTTGGTATTCAAAGAAGCAGAGGACAAAATTTATATAAAACTTTCCCTACAAATACTTTATGAAACCTGAAACTTCTTGCTCCATTTCCGTTTATGAAGGTAAATGACATTTTGAGTTCCCTACATCCTTTACTTGATTTCTGCAATGAATTGGTTCTAATGTAGAACTAAAGAAAATATTTTAAGACTGTGTTTTCCATCTCTTAGCACTGGATCATTGCGAATACCCTTTGCCTTAGCATATTCACATTACCCAGTCCGTTGCATCTCCACTGGCAGTTTAGTTCATCAGAGTACTGACACAAAAAGAGATGAGGTGATTTTTCCAGAATCACAGAGGTAGGGAGTACTAAGATCATGGACAGAAAGCCAGACTCATGAGTTATAAATCTCATGTGTTTTACCTGGAAATTTGCAAAACGGCTGTAACAGCCAAAAAGGTAAAGGCCAAACTATTGGTGTGACTTGAGAAACTGACATTTTCTCAACATTTTCTTCCACAGAGCCTGAACCCATCAGCTGCAGGTAAAACACTATCCCCAGAAAGTCCCCACTTGAATGCAAATACATAGGGTTTCTAGCTTCTGTCCTGCCAAGCTGTTCCCACACCCCAATGCCTCACAGCTGCTGAAATGGGAACCGCAATGAAGACTGACAAGACTTTTTAGCGATTTTATAGTGGAAAAAAATTAAGAATATAAAAAAAAGCTAAAGCCATGAGCATTATAGCAAAAGACCAAGAGGCAGAGGGCTAGATCAATAGAATCTGCTCATCCATTAATGAATATGTATCCTTTACACATTGTCTAAATTCTTTTTCTTCAGGTTACTATGTTGTCCTAAGGATCTACAAATTTAGCATGTATTTGTGTAACAACTCTTCCAACAGCTGTCAATTTGTAGGAGTTTAAGGGGTCAATAACCATTCATTCTCTCATGAATCAATGGAATCTATCTTCTCAGACTGTTTCCTATTTTTAAAGATTTGTTTATTTTTATTGAATAAAGCAGATTTATAGAGAGAAGGGGAGACAGACAAAAAAGATATTCCACCTGTTGCATCACTCCCCAAATGGCTGCAACAGCCAGAGCTGAGCTGATCTGAAGCAAGGCGTCAAGAGCTTCTTCAGGATCTCCTATTCGGGTACAAGGTCCCAAGACTTTCAGTCCTTCTCTGTTGCTTTCCCAGGCCACAAGCACGGAGCTGGATGGGAAATGGAACAGCTGGGATATGAACTGGTGCCTATATGGGATGTTGGCTCTTGCAAGGCCGAGGATTAACCAATCAAGCCATTGCTCTGGGAACATGACTCTTTCCTATTAGCCAATGTAAAATCAGATGTTCTAGAAATCTGACACTTCTGAATGAGTAGGCTAGAGTAATGGAAAACCATGGGGTGGGGGGAACAGAGCTCCTCAACATTAAATCAAATTTGAGAATTGGCTTTTACTGATTTTTGGGAATGTGATGTTCATAATCATTGATAATATTATTTTGTTTACGCACAAAGTCCATTGATAGGGTAACTACCTGTTTTCATGCTATTCAGTCTGTTTTAAGGTATTGACAATCTTGTTAAATTACAGTCCATATAACTCAGAACTTCCATATAGAAATACAGTGATAGATGAGAATGTGCAAAATCTTCAGTTATTTTTAAGAATGTTACATTCTCAGGGATGAAACCATGGGTTCCTGCATAAAAACTAAAAGTGAATAAATTCCAGAAAAACACACAAGAATATATATTAGAGTAGACATTACAATATACTAGAAAAGTTCTAGAATAGACACTAGAATACATACTAGAATAGAAGCTGGCACACAGACCAGAGTACATTCTATAAGACACAGTGGAATATACATTAAAATAGATACTAGAGTATTTACTAGATGCTAGAACGGATTCTAGGTGACATACTAAAAAAAGACAGTATAATAGGCTATCATAGACACCAAAATGAATTCAATGTATATATTTTAGTGTCTGTTATTTTGCATGTATAATCTAGTATATAATTCAGTATATACTCTTGTATACTCTCAAGAATAGACACTAGAATAAACACTAGAATAAATGCTACAATATGTTCTAGATGAGGCACTAGAATATACACTACACTGTACAATACACTTAGAATATATAGTAACATATATACCAGAATATTGCTAGAATGCACAATGGAGTATGCATCAGGATAAATGGAATGGAAACCAGAATATATACTAGAATTCATGCGGAAGAGACACTGGCTTAGATCTAGAATGTATACTATAATGGCAGAAGTCATTAGTGTACCTGTTAGCATAGACACCAGAATACTCAGTAGAATGCATACTACACCCTTGCACCAGGAGACACAGTAGAATATACTAGAATAGACATCACAATACATACTAGAATACAAACAAGGATCATTCAGAGTTTCAGAAAGCAAACAGCACCCCAAATGCATCCTTTCATTATTTTATAATGCTCTACACTTGTAAAATAACATTTTTTTTCCACAACAGAATAGACATAAAAGATCTTAGGCACTATTTCTAACCTCCAATTTTAATTTTGTTTGTCAAGGAAATTCAGGATGCATGCCCAAATGAAAGAGCCATCTTTATTTCAAGAAAGCATGTGAACAATGTGAGAAACCTCACAAACCTCACACTATGAAGAAGTGGAACATAGTCCTGCCAGTTTCATTTCAAGATCCTGCTTGAGAAACCATACACACACACACACAGAAACCTTTATTTGTCTAAATAGCACAAGAAACCTTAAAACACGCTTGTATCTTAAAACACACATCTAGCATTCTGTCGAGTACATTATCACCTGCAGTGAAGTTTTGCTCTGACTTTGTCCCAGCGTGCACCTAAGTTACTTTATTCTGCAGCTATGCATTTATCTCTGACTGGCTTTAACTCTGAAGCAATGCTTTCAAAATTTTTTTCTGAAAAAATACTGATTTCTTGATGCATGCTATTTTATCTCTATTGCTATAATCAATATGTATAATATAGATTGCTTACTACAAGCAAACTTGATTCGGAAAAATTTAATTGTGACGCATTGTGGCTTCAATATATGCATTTTTTGAAGAATTAACAAATGGGTTAGCATCTTAATGAAGAATAGTAGTTTCAATCCCAAATAAAATTTCCACTACATGGGTATCAGTTGGATACTTCCAAAGATAACTGCCTAATAGATCTTTTGGCAGAACCACGTATCTACAAAATATCAAAATTCCAAGGAGATAATACTCAATGTGGTCCAAGTGCATCTTCTAACCAGAACTGTTCTTAGTTCAGGTTGAGAGCTTGAATGTCCGAAATTACAGCGGATACCAGAAATACAATATTGGAGACTCCTTCTCTGCACTGCCTCCCTGTTCCATTTAAAAATCACTGTGTTACATTTCTGCTAATAAAAACCTTTCTAAGGATTCTATCTCATTCTTTGCAAGGCACGGTCTTATCCTTCAATGAACATTGCTATTATCAGAGCAATGTACTCTTACTATTTATTTATTATAACAGCTCTCATGACTTACCCAGGCAAGCACTAGAAATATCTAACTCATTACCACTACATAAAATAGCACGGGATATTTTCAGAATGAAAGAGATCTGAGCATGACAAATTCTAAAGCTGGTGCATGTCCCTGTTTCTAAAGAAAAAGGCTGCTATTAAACAAGCACTGGTAACTTCATCTGTCAAGGAGGATGCATTAGATTCTCAGTGGAAATATTGCCCAGCTGAAATTTTGTTGCAAATACTTGTCTTTGCCTTTGTTTCACTTAAGACCTGAACACACTTGGATGATCTTAAGCTAGCTGATGATAGAAAACTGACCCAGATGGAGTCAGAAACTGAAACGCCCATTGACTTCTTCAACTGCCAAGTTGATCCTGGTTGCTATTTAAATCTAGTCCTTGAGTTCAGCATACATGCTGCATTCCTTATTCTGGTTCAGGGGGCAGACTTCTTTGTTAAAATACTCTTACCCATTTTGGAGCTAATGTGGGCTTGACAGAAGTGTTTACAAACAGCTGTTACAATAACCCAAAGTTATAAAGAAAAAAAAATGTGACACATTCAGGAATCTGACAGTTAAAACCAAGCATTTGTTCACACAGCACCTTGTGTCTTGAGGTAAAAAGACCCCTGATAATGGTATTTGTCACATTGGAGCAGCTGTAGTCATGAGAAGTGATGGGCCTACCCTCTCCCACACCCCATGACAACTTTGAACCCGAGTCTATATTTTGGCTGCCTTGGCAACAGCACAGTAATAGCAACTGGAGTTAGGACGGTGATGTCAATTTTCTCAGATCAAGTCAGGGCCTTCATTTGTCAGCAAAGAGAGACAGAAAGAGAATACAAAGTATAGTGACTGGATGGCATCTCTGGCTGCAATCACACTAGGATATCTGTTTTCACTGTTGTCTTTATATAAGCCTAACCATTTTCTAGTGGCTTGATTTGGGGAACTGGATATCTGATAGTGGAGTGCCATTTGTGGTCCATATGAAAGTATGAAAGTTAAGCTCTTCGTTGGCTTTAGCCACACTAGTGAATGTGAGTATGCAAGGAATCACTTAGGTGAACGTATTTTTAAACAACCGTGAGAACAAAATCTTTCATTCAACCTTGTGTCTGATTGGTCCATTTCTTCCAATGGGCCAATAGAATGTGTTGGGAATCACTAGTCACATGGGCAAAGTGCATTCCTTGTTCTCACAACATTTCATGTTGTCACGTGTTGCTTTGGTCAACTAAAATGAGAAGTTTAAGGTGTCTCTTTCAAGATGAAACTTCTGAAAGAAAATCCATTGTGGTGTTCCATTCGATCCACATGACAGACAGACTTTATTATCCTGCAGGGACAAGATGCGGAATCTTCAGTTGTCTTGTGACTAACACGTAATGCGAACCATGACTGCACCTTCGCTGGACTCATCTATTGCAATTTTAGAAATGGCATCTTGCATCACCTCGTCTATTCTGGTTACACTGAAGGGCGATTTGCAGCAAATCAAAGAGGCCTTTATCTTTTCTTAGAATCTGATGAAGATAATGCTTCAAACATCTTTCCCTGAAACACAGAGGCTGCTTCTTTCTGTTCAGCTGAGAGGTAGACTGAAGGATTATGGATTTATGGTCCAACTGTGATCTTGAAACAGAAATCCACTCCCCAGTCAATCCTGATATGAGTATTCCTAGTGAGCTTTCCAGGAAAAAAAAAATATCAGTGTAAATTGTCTTACAAACTAAGTAAAACTTTAGGACATACTACTCACCATCAGCCAAACCTCTTTTATTTTCCTTTGCTGTTTCCTTTATCCCTCCATTGGACATTTTTGTTTGTTTCTGGGTGGTCATTTCACCTCTACCTGACAACAAGGGAAAGGATCATTATTACTGTATACAACGGATTTTGGCAACGTATTTGTGCTTCTGTTTTCATGGGATCTCAAACTGTCTTTGCCATAAATGGGGAAAAAAAAGTTAGATGTCATCCCATAGAATATTTGTGAATGGTATCAGGTTTTTTACATATTTCTAGGCTCCAAAGAGCATCCAGACCATTCTTATGTAGGTAAAAGAGAAATTGCGTTACCTTGGAAGCACTTCTGCTTTATCTCTTTATGAGATGAGGCTAGAACAGCTTCAGTGATGTTTCTGTTAACATGGTAAATGCACAAAACATGTTATTTTAACATTAAAGCAGAAAGTCACTTTAGTCAGAAACTGACATCTATGCATTTTAAAATCATGAAAAATAACACAATTGAAATAGTTTAACCTTTCTTTAGGATTCACCATAGTAAAGTTTCATAATACAGATTTAATTATCAAAAAGTATAAAGACGTCCAGAAAAACAGAGGCAAAAATATTTTCTTTACTTGACGAATCAGAAGTAACTTCATTTTGTCAAGTTGCAGAAAATAAATTTTACAATCTTTATGACGCATTGCGGTATGGAATAATCTTTATAAAAGGGCTTTTATTCTATCATTGTTTCCATAAAATGGTTTTAGACAACATTTAATAATTATCATTTCACCTAGATCATAAATCTCAATATATCAGAATGTCTCAATAACATTTAAAAGAGCATCATCATGTACTAAAGCTAGATATAAGGTAATCTCTCTTGAAATTAAATATTCACATTAAGTATGAGTTTATTTAGACGATTTATTACTTTCTCATTTATTGTGGTAGACAGAGTAAATCCTTTAACTTAAAATAAATTCATTTTTCACCATCAAGTATTGACAGAGAAATTCAGTTACCATAGAACCCTTCCCTTAGCACACGCCTATAGTTTTCAACTTGATACCACTGAAGCTATCACAATTCTAAATACTTGATCACACTGAATAATTATAATTTATTTTTCATAAATCCGTGTGCTACACTATTACACAAATGGATTGAGGGGACTCTGTTAACGAAACAACAGTTTCAACACTTTTCAAGAATACGCTGTAGTTAGGGAATTTTTAACAGAAAACTCCCCTGCCACATTTACACACAGACATCTTTCAAACATGAAAATCCACCCTCACTGTTTAGTTCTTATTAAGAAGACTGCTGGTTTTGATACTAAAAATATCCCAAAGGATTTCTGATTGCTCCAGAAAATTCCTGAGCAATCATTTTCTTGGTGATTAAATGGATCGTGGGCCTCTAGAGTTTCTAGGTCAAAGTAGGCAGAGGTGGGGGACCTTCCACTCTCTGAGCACCCACCCTAGCACTTCACATACAATATTATTTTTAGTGTTCATAATCAGTCCATGATGAAGCAATTATTGTCCTCTGGTTACAGGAGACAGAGGCTCAGAGCAGTGTGTAAGCTGACAATATTTATAAATATTTATTTATATTTATATTTATTAAACAGGAATTTACAATTTAGGTATGCTTAGTGGTTGGTGTTTATAAGATTCCATATCATGTCTGGAGAAATGCAAATGTTTCTTCATTATTTTAGGATTTATTTGCAATGTGTTGCCTACAAGTAGCTGATCTATTCTTCCTATGAAATTCATTAAATCACAAACCTTACGATCCTAAATCCTCCATCCACTTAAATTTATCATGAATGTGACACAGGAAATCAAACTCTCATTTCATAAATGGGGTGAAAAGGGATCTAAGAAATGCCCTATATACTGGAAAGTGAATGACTTTGGTTATTAGCAGACTTGGGGAGGGTCAAACAGACGCTCAGAACCCAGCAGGCCTGTCCCCTGATCTTTCTGCCCATACACTTTAAAAAAAAAAAAAAAACTCATTTTGATACATTAGAGATAAAGCAAGTCTTTGATCTCTTCCCACTTATCTAAGATTTGGGGGGGGGGAACCGAGTCAGAACTACAATTTGTTCTCTCCCTGTGGACCAAAACAAAACCATCCAGACAAGGACACTTTCTATCGACTGTAGGGAGAATTCCGCTAATTTGATTATGTTTCTTCCTCAATTCAGATCCCAGACATATCTGTAATTCTAACTGTGCTTTTTCTTCTCAAACTTAAATGAAATCTTTTGGTATTTTTCCATTTATGTTTATACTTGAGGTTTTGATTTGGCATTCACATTTTCTAAATTTTGAAGTAAGAACTTTCCACCATACTTTGTTCCTCTTTTAAGATGTGTTGCAAAATTCTAATGAACAGATTGAAAAACAAAGAAACCGACTGAACACCCACTATATTTTTTAAGGGGGCAGGAGGGGTACATTCTCAAAAGAAAGAAAGTCCTGAGCATTTTTTAAGACACACATGGCTGAACTCTGCTTAGTGAAATTCATTACTGCCTAAACTCAGTTCCTTCTTCCACTCACACACACACACACACACACACACACACTCTCTCTCACACACACACTCACACACACTTTCTCTCTCACACGCACACATACACACACATACACACACACTCACACTCTCGCAAGCTGCCCTAAAAAAATCAGGTTTAAATAGCGGATACACAAAAATAAGTATTTTTCCAAGTGTATGACACATATAAAGAGCAGAAATTTGGGTTACAGACTTTTACTGAAGGACAATAAATATTATAAAATACAGGGGAGAATGGGGGGGAAGACAGGAAGGAAGGGAGGCTAAGGAAGAAAACCCTGTACCGATAAAATGCATCATAGAAAATAAAGATAAACAAATAAAATCATCATTGGAAAAAACTAAAAAGAAAAAAACATAAAAAATATAATAATCTAAGTTCTTTTTGTGGTTAAAAAAAGTTTATAAAACTGAAAACCTTGCTTTCTGTCTCAGGTGAGTTGAGCATTGTTCTAATGTCCGGCTTGTGCTTTATTTGCTAGACAATTTACTCTGTGCGATGCAATTCAAGACCCGGTTTTTAATTTCTTCTTCTCTTGTTAGAAATTGCAAAAATTCTAATTTACAAAATCTTATTTGAAGATATTTTAAGGAATTTTTTTTTCTGCAAATTGGTCATATTTATAGGGAACCATGGGGATGCTTAAGAAAAATGTGGATGGTTTATCATAAATAGCCATGTGGAACAGAGGTTTTCCTTTTAACATAAAATATGAGGCAAGCAGTACTTAGCCATTTTATAACAATTTCTTCAAGACTTCCTTTGCCCTATACCTAGTGGAAGCCTATAGTATATAGGTTTAAGAATGAAAAAAAAAAAACATGCTTATCCATGATTGGTTATGTTTCAGGGAGGAACAGTGCCTAACGGCTTTTACATATGCAAGGTTCAGTCCATAAAGAGAATGGGAATATCTTATCTCCTATCCAGCTAACAGGTTTTAGCAGTTCTTTGAATACTTATGAGTAGCTCAGAAATTCATATAAGTTCATGTAATTCACACAGCATCTGTTGTGAAAAAATAAAATGATAATTTACATCCAATTAAAATATCTCATTAGATAAATGCTTTAATAAACCCATACATTTAAGTAAGAAAATGAATTCATTGGGTAGAAAACCAGTCCTTTTTATATGAAGATGTAAAAAAAAAATCCATGATTGGTCAACTAGAAGAGGAATAAGTCCATTTCTATGTGAAATTTGGGAATGCATAACAATAACTGTGTTCTTACTGTCATATAGTTTATGTAACTGAAAATAAGTTCTGTGTGCTCATTGGGTGCATTCTTATTAAATCACTAAAATTAATAGAGCTACCAAGTCTCTTCTATTTACTGTCACAGTAGCAACCTCAGGGGCACTTCTCACAGTCAGTCACCGGTACGCTTTTTCAATCCTTGCCAATTGTACTGTAAGGGAATATATAAATTCATGGTTTAAAAGGAAGTTGAAACATTGTAAAAAGTCTGATATGAGAATGTCTACCTTGAAGTGAATTTTCAATTTGGCAGGCAGTTATACAAATGCATTTGGTAAGGGCAGATTCCAGTGGTAAAATAAGGAAGAAACTTAAGAAAGGGGGAGTCAAATACACAGAAAGTTGGTGGAACTTGTGTTTATGTATTTATTTTTTGTATCTAAATATTTTTAAGCCTCTTCACCACTGCTGCTGGGTCATTTCTCTTCGCTCCACTCAGACTGGAGGAGGCAGCCATGTGTCCCGGAATACTTATTTAATTTTGTGAGGACAGATGGCTTGGAATTGCTGAGGAAGACCTTAAGGGATATTTAAGGAAGGAAGGGAAAGAAACAATAAGGGAGGAAATACATTAGAGACAGGACAAATGTGGCAAAGGAAAGTAATGCTCTCCTCTCTCGCATGCACACACAGGCACACACATGCAGGCTATGAAATGGTAGGCAGGATTTCATATTTCAAGTATCCGCCTTTTCTGGAGAAACTTGAGATACCACTATTGTTGATTTGTCCTTTTAGCAGAGAGCTCACAGTCACTGTCATGGCTCCCCTGAGCCTAGCCTGTCCTGCTAGATGTATAACATTGCTTTTAGGTCATCCAACATCCAAAGGTGACTTTTGCATTGCAAAAGTTCAAAGTTTTACAAAACATGAACTAAATTGAAATGCCTGACATCCTAAAAATCAGGGCTTGTACTCCATTGTTTCAGAGCCTTTCAGAATTAATTCATTTTGCATGCCATTTGAGTACCACCCCCTTACGTCACTTCAGGCACTGTTGGCCCAAGGACACCTCTTCAGGGTCTTTTCAACGTGTCTTGAGGTAGAAGCAGCGGAATGTGGGACTGTTCAGTGGAGTGTCGTGGGTATCACTGTGTTTTCCCAGAGAAATAACAACTTTGTGAGAGGATCTGAGATGAGGAAAAGCAACGTTTGTGGCTTGCTTATTAGGTGCTTTTTCAAGTTATCATGTTTACATTTTCCTCTGGTTCTATTTCAGCCACATTCTGACTGTGCCAGGTGACCATGTGCTGCTCCAATCGCCAAGCTTCTACTGCTCATAAAGCAAATATTAGATTCACAATTTCTTCTCATAGCCTTCTGAGTTGTCATGGTTATCAAGCGACACCTTCTTTAAATTCATTCTCATTTTAACTCTTTTCCATGCTTTGTATAAACAGACTGTTTCAAATCAAAGAGAAGATTAAAATCAAGTTTGAGCTCTGTAAAAAGCTAAAGAAGCAAGAAACACAAGGAGCTAGATGGAAAGAAACAATTTGTTAAACACAAATTGAAATAAAAGTGATATTACAAACTGTTAATTGCTGTCTGCTAGGTACACTGGTCTTACATAGTTATTAGAGTTCTTGTGCCAACCATGCCAAATCCCCCACATCACACCCCCCCAACACACACCCAACCACTGCCACCAATGAAACAAAGAGCAAGGATGCCGGATCATTGGAAAGTAAATACGAGGGAGATGTTTTTGGATACAGGCAACTTTAAAAATAGAATGGCCAGCAGAGTCATAAACAGGGCATTTGAAAATGTACAATACTTTTGCCTTACAAAAACATCTGTTGCTCAGATGAGTATTTTCAACACTAAGAGCTGTGGATTACCCCTCAGAAGGGGTGCTGGCTGGTGGTTCCATATAGGCTTGGCTCCAGGGAGGTGAGTCTGACTGGGCAGCCTGTTGGTTCAGCAATTTCCCAGTGGTCAACCCGTCTTGCCATAATCGCATGCTGGCGCCCCAGGCCTGTTTTTTGACTGTGTTCTGTACCTTCTAATGAATGCATCCCAAAATAGCCCCGGCCGCTCAAATTCTGGGGCAGTTGTGACCTCAGACCGGGCTGCTGGATGTACATTTGCTCTAACAGCCCTGATGAGTGGCAGACTCTCTTCTTTGTCACTTGGTAGCTCATGATGACATCGATGGATTTCTAAATCTTTTACATGAAACTCATCCTGAAGCTTTATCCCAAGGAGGCAATGTTGTAATTTCTTGAGACATTCACAATGAAGACATTCACAGTGTACAAAGCAAAAGAAAGAAGCTATAAGAGAATTTGCATATTTTAAGCAACAAATATAGCAGTAACTGCAACAAAAAGTTATCGCTGGTATCAAAAGAAGTAACTCACTTGAAAATACTTTGAAAAAGTTTCCCTCCTATACTAATGGGAAATGACTAGATTCTTAGTGAAGTAGTACTGCAAATATTAACTTGAGGGGAAGGAGTGATGGTCAAGTGGCTGTGCATAGAAATGTGGTCCTCGATTTTGGGATACACTTCGAGGTAAGCCTTCAGAAGCCATGAGGGTCCTAAGAAAGAATAGGTTGTGCCACCTCATGGAAAGTTCAAGGGTAAAAGTAGGCAAATGTAAAGCCACAGTGTCTAAAAGAAACACATGTGCCTCCTTCTATAGTGTCAAGTGAGCAACCACTAAGAATCAGATAACACCTAGAGAAATCCACTTTATTATTTTGCCACGGATCTAAGCATCTTAAAAGCTTTGAAGCCTCATTTAAAAATAATGCTTTTAGACATTCAGGACATTCAGGCACCTTGGCTGTTACAGTAGCTAAAGTCTGTGTTTGAACTAGTCTCTGTGAAGAAGCCTTTTATATTTACCAAGAAAAAAATAATAGTATAAAATGCTTTTAAAATATGGAGCCGGTTTTGTTCCAATACAAAGCATTATCACTTATATGATTGTGACTTTCTCTGCAGAAGCTTGCTTTAAAAATGTGATTGAATAAAAGAAGAAAAAATCTTTCATTATCTTAGCTCGGGGGACCGTTCTCACTTCTAGGCATTAGAGTGTTAACACAGTACTGTTTTATAGCAAGTAACTAACATAACAACACACTAGCAGGGATTGCTCTCATGCTCCAAAATGTAGTTTGGCAAAAAAAGAATTAACATCTTGAGCTGTGGTTATTGTTTCTAGTCCTTGTCTATACTCCTGAGAAAAACTGGTCTTTCTACTTATTACTTGTTGAATTCTTTATTTAGTGGAGGATGAAGCTTGTGATTATACAATAAACTGAAAAGTTATTTGCAAAAATTAACAGAAAATAAAGAAGGCAGAGAGAAGGTATGAATTATGTTCTTAAAATTATATATGAAACACATAAAGTCTTCTACTTTCTATAAAACATCAAAAAGACAAATGAAGCAAAAATAAGTTTTATGACTTTTATAGAAATATATTAAAGGACCAAATTTTGATTTAATATTTCTAAAACAAACCTGTTTCCTTATGATATAATTTAGAACATAAGCCTACATGCCTCTCTTTAATGAGAATCTTTAAGTCTAGGAAAATATATTTCTGAGTAAATACACAAACAGATTACTCCAATCCATATATATGCTATTAACCATAACAGTCTACTTCTTACAGCTAGGAATTTAACACACATTGACTTCAGCCTGGCATCTTGGCTTCCATCTTGCTGTTTTTCTTTCTCTACTGAGGTTGAGATGTGTGTGAAACCAGGTAGAAGTCACAAGCAGAATTGGAAACAAGTAAAATTCAATTTATCTTGCTGAGTTTTGATGGGCTGCTTTCTTTCACTGCACAGCTTTTTTTTTCTTTTTAGAATCAGTTCATATACATATATATATATTTTTTTCTTTTGCAGTCTATTTTCTCCCCTATAAAGTAACCCCTTGTGTCCTACCGTGGGCTCCTGACTGAATGATCTCTTTTTCTTCTAATTATATTTCCTCACCTTGGGAGGGACTCATGCTGCTTCAGGGAAAGCAACCCAGTGGTGCCTAAGGTCAGGTGTGCCCCAGAATCCACCTCCAGAAATGACAGCCTAGAGTAGGAGCAGGAGCGGGAAGCGAGAGGCAGGGCTGGGATTTGCCATGATATTAAGGCTCATTCTGAGGAATAATTAAGTGAATCGCATCCTGTGCTACATCATTGGCTCGAAACCTCAGAGAACTAACTACGGAATTTAGGAAGCTGATCAGACTGCTCCCTAAAAGCCACTGGGTTAGCAGCATACCTACCCAGGCAACAGGGCCTTGGTGTTTTATTTTCTATGTGTTTCTGCTTTTGCGGTGCAAAAACTGAGCTCAACTCATGCACCTGCTGAACACGATGTGTGCCAATGGCATATGACACCTTATAGGTACTCAGCTTGAAAACACAGAAAGGAGAAGAAATGGATTTAATTTGATAAGTGGGTTTTTACTACCTTTTAAAGTTGGGACTCAATGAAGCAGCTAATGCAGGCCAGCAAAATAGAAGGTTTCAAAGTCAGTGGTTGAAGTCAAAGGAACTACTATTTTGGGAGAAATACGGGACCCTTTGTGAAACGTGCAGTCTTCAGGTAGAGGAATTATAGGTAGAAAATAGCGGAGCTCTGAAACCAAGTCTTCAGCTGGGCTTTTGTTTAACACATATGCAAATTTGTGCACTGCTTCATTTGAATATTTATTTACTGCATTTGTGAAGGAAATTGGGGGATTATAGCCTCTTCCCAGCTGTGTTTTAGTTAATGGCTGGTCAGCCTATTAGCCTGCTCTACTAAAAGGCTTTTCTGCACAAGCAACACCTTTTTTTACCATGCCTACAAAGAAATTCTTCACAACAGCAGTGTGTGTGTGTGTGTGTGTGTGTGTGTGTGTGTGTGTGTGTGTGTGTGTGTGTGTGTGTGTTTGTATGTGCAGGGAACACGCAAACCAGATCCAGGGAGAACTGTGTACCAAAAAAAAAAAAGGAATATCCCCCTTGCCCCCATATTAGCTGTAAGCAAGATCCTGACTTAATGCTAGCAATGTTTATGTTTCCCATCAGATGTTGTAGGGGAGAGGAGTTAACAGATACCCAAATTTGTCTTGGCTGAAAACTGAATCGGACCCTTCCTCCAAGGGGCACTTCTCTCCCTTTCCCGTACTCGCTCATTCATGGTGTCCCCATAAGCATAAACACAGACATAGGTTCAAGTTTTGTAAAGTTCTTGTGAGATTGTATCTAAGTTCGCTGTTTTCCCTGTCCTCTTCTTGCCAAGGAGATACAGAAGAAGAAAGAGTAATGAACAGTTTTTTAGGGGGACCTTCTTTGTCCAAACAAACTTGTACGAAGACATCAATGTTGGCCTACAGATTAAAGAGCCTTGACAAGTTCACATTTGAGGATTACTACAGAACAAATCTTTTGATCAAAGTACTTTGATATAGTACCCTATGTATATTAGACTATCATTTATGCATTGTTAAAGACTATCTATTTTCTGGAATCTTTGTATGGGTCAGTCAACAACAAAAAAAAATTTATCTTATTTCTGAAGTGCCTACCTTTGTTACATCATTCCAAATTTCATGTATTATACAGTTCCATCCTTGGTGAGAAAATGCACTAATTCTGTACTAGAACTAATCCACGGAAATGAATGAACAAAATACTAACAAGATTATGAATTTTACTAGCTGGGTCTAAGACAAATCTGCAGTTTGTTTTTACCAGATATGAACTTATTTATCAGAAGTATTAACAGTTAAGATGATTTATGTACACTGCTCATTTGTGCTTGTGTACATACGAAGTTTTACTACAAATAAAAAACAGCAGCAGAGACCGTGAGAGCAATCTGGAAATGAGAAGATGTTATTTTAGCAAAATGATAATTTCTCGCAGTTGGAAAAATCGAATCCTATGTGCAAGACTGACATCTCAAATATTTACTGAACTCAAACAAACAATAAAAGGAAAGATGTTGTCAGACCACAGGATAAATAGCGAAGTAACGATATATCGGTGGGAGAATATTGCAAGGGTAAGTGTGCCACCTCAGAAACCTAATTCAGCTGCTGCGTTGCTAAGATCTCCCCATGAGAGGCATCCTAGTGCAGGGAGCAGCAGGAAGCTGCAGGTACGCGTGTCAAGCTGCAGGTACGCCTGTCAAGCTGCAGGTACGCGTGTCAAGCTGCAGGGGTGCGGAGTGTGCATCCAGGGTCCTCACTTTGTTTCCCCTTCAGACATAAGCTTGTAAACCATCTCGTGAGCTCATCAGGCATTTTTCTCGCTCTTTCCTTCTGTGGGGGCAGAGACAGCCAGATTGCTGGATCAGATAGTGCAATACGCTGTATCCTGCATTTGAAATGCGTCTTTTTTAAAAAAAAAAAGCAGCAGATTTATTGATTTTCTTAAGTAGAAAATATGCACCCGGACATTAGACAAACACAGACTAAACACAGACTGAGGAAAAGCTGATAATTTGATTAAACTGACTGAGCTTTTGTTGTCTCTGTTTGGGGAATTTCCAGCAATGCACAAGTGCCAAGCGCCCCTCTTCTTCTGAATTGAACAAGTCTAATCCCTACGCACAATGAATTTTACCACATAACTGTATTTAGAGAATCGGTTTTCTTTAGAAAAAATATTTTAATGGGACCATATGTCGCTGAGGTTAAAAGCCAGGTGGAGTGAAAGTCCTTTTTTCTTCAAGACACAGGACTTGACTCAGAATGGGGTGAGCATGGGCCATGTGACGAACGCTTAGTTTGTTGATACTATGGATACTGGTCTTTGCTTACAATATGCTAAAATAGTGTGGATTTTGTTTTGTGAATATCAAGGGACTATTGCAGTTAACCCCATCTTAACAAAAAGAATAATTCTCAACACATCTAAGGAATTATTTCAGTTATCCGTCATTTGCATAAATCAAAATGAAACATTTTTTTAGTGATGTTGAGACATTCTTAAGCATTTAAATAATGTTACTGGGGTACAATTGATGAAATGTAATTTGCACCATTTGGGGACTAAATGAAGGTAAACATGTGAGGGTTTTTTTTTTTCTTATATATATATTTTTTTTAATTTTTTTTTATTCATTGATTACATTGTATTATGTGATACAGTTTCGTTGGAACTGGGAATCACCCCACCCTTCCCCCCGCCCTCCCCCCATGTGGAATATTCCACCTTGTTGCATATCCACGGATCAAGTACAGTTGAGATTCCTTCTTTGCAAGCATAAACTAAACATAGAGTCCAACATCTTATAGTCCAGTCTAGTTCCTCAGCTTCTTGGGGAGACCCTGTCCGGTCTGAGGGCAGAACCATCAGATTATCAACCCAATCAATTAAAGGCTCCAACATACCCTCAGCAACAATTAACTTCGTTGTGTAAGTAATAGTTATAATATTAAGTAACCAATATGTTAAAAACAATTGCAATTTACAGAAGATGGTTAAGAAACATGTGAGGTTTATAATGCTACCCATGTAGCTTTAGTCCTGAAGTCTTAGGGAAAAGTGTGCTTTCCTGGAGATGCTCACAAGCTTTGGTTACAAGTTCCTGCAATGAAATGGGTGGCAGCAGGTTGGTATATAGGAGTGGAGTGACATGGATGATGGAGTCATGTTTGATAATGTGTGAAAATTAAGGTACTTTATGAATTATTTGAATGAGATTTTGTGAACTTAAATTGTGAACATGTCTGAACTGTCCTCACAGCACTACTTTCTCATGATATGCAGGATGAAAATTGAATTCTGCAGTATTCAGCAAGGATCAAAGTAACCATTTCCAGCTGCTCAGCCCTACAGGGCTTTCACCGTCCCATCACCTAGGCCTCCACCTGCCAGGTTAGTAATTCCTCTATTCATACATCGCTCCGCAGCCTAACTGCTCTTTCTGTAAGATTCGGTTCATTTCTCAGTGTTCGCATAGAAGGTTTCCCAAATTCCAATGTTTGTTCCCTTCAGTTCCTGTTGGACACCTCTTCCAGAACTCTTCCCTTCACACATTCTCCCAGTTAGATACCTAATCACAACTTCTCACAAATCCTTCTGCTTGCATTTGAGCCTCTAGTTTCTTTTCTTTCGTATTTGCCCCTAATCAGAGATCTCCATCTCATATGGGCAATCATTATGGTTGAGTATATACAATTGTAATTTAGAAGGTACCAATTTCTTAGCTGTTGAACAAGATAAGTTCCGTTTTTTTTTTTTCTATTGAATTTCAGTAACAGTTCTTGTCTTTTAAATTTCCTTTTGATTCAAGAATAATCATGAGAGATGAAGTTTAAAATCACTTTGGCTGACTTCCATTAAGGTAGGAATTTATTTAATAATTGATCTCAGCTGGCCTGAAGATGACTTAAGAAAGCCACATAGGAGTCAAATTTAAAGATAATTTAAAGCTATACTCTTGGTGATTTGCCTCTCTGCCTTTTCAAGTGTATGACACAGATAATTTCCACCGACTCTTTTTCACCCGGCATGAACTCATTAGAGAAAATAATACATAAGGAAAAAACAAGGTACCAATTTTTAGACAGAAAACATTTCAATAGATGTGTAAGTCTTATGCCAATGGCCTGCAATGACAACTTAAACACATCTCATTTGATTCCACACTTTATCATCTGAGTGCAGAGACATCATGTGTGTGCAGGGTGTGTGCGTGTGTACACATAGATTATTTTCAGAGTTCAAAGAAGTCAACTGAATCCAAATGGCATGACAATCCATTTGAATTTGACATGCATTTTCTTTCAGTCTGCTCTTTTCACAGAAGAATCCAGGGGAAAATGCAGTTTTCATTAGTTACGTTTTATCTAATCTGCCATTTGCGTGCTTCATCTTGAGATGACAATTTTCTTTAGAGAAGCCAGTCTATGAGGTGGGATGGCTGAGAGTCAGAAAACCTGCATTCTCTTGTGAATCCTCCACGGGGAAACTATCTTCTTGAGTCTATTCACTAGCAGAGTAACAAAGTTCGATTAAATGCCCCTTCCAATCTGAGGTTCTCTGCAGACACTGTTGACGTCCCTTGGACTTTCATGTTCTTGTTAAGTGGTTGGTTTTGACAAAGATGAGGTTGCTTGAACTCAACGATCAGTACATTTTCGAATTTCTGGGTATTGAGTCAAAGTGCTCCTACGCACACTCCATGAAACCTAATGCAAATCCAGACACTGTACCGGGGGCGGCGGAGGTGGGGGCCGCAGAGGCACACAGGAAGCTCACAGGAAGGTATCAACTGAAAGGAAGACACGTGGAAATATCCTGTCACCCATTCTGAAACCTCCCGCGGTGAACCGAGGCCGTTCATGGGAGCTCCCAAGCATGGCCTCCCACAGCTGGCATCACACCACTGCACTTCTGGGCTCTAAAAATACACTGTCTGATGATGCATGTTTGGTTGGTGATGTGTCTTCCTAATAACTTCAAGCAACCAGCCTTGCTTACAAGGCTTTGAGACAATTTGTTTCTACCTGATACTTTTTTATAAAAATTATTTGTTTAATATCACTTTCTAACAGAGAGAAAGGACTTTGTAATCTCTACTAAGAAAAATCAGGTTTTGATAGCCGTGGTATTATTTGCCATCACCCGATAACAACAACAATTAAAACAAAAAGTCTTCAGTATAACTTCATCCTTAAATCTTTATCTGCTTTCTGACCCAAACTAATTGTTACAGTATGGATTCCTGCAGTTGCATTTTTTTCACAGATATGACTGTTTTCACAGACAATATTCATTTACCAGCTTGTGATTCCATGGCAGGCTAAATACAATCAAAAGTAAGCCATATATTTGTAGCTTACAAGAAAAAAATGACTTTGTAAAACTTTGTTCCTCCTAATGCAAAAATGTATAGTCATCAAGTTACGCTACCCAATGTACACGCGAGTGTGGGGTTAGGGAACAAGAACATGCACCTGGCCAAATGCTGCTTCCTCTAACCATCTGCAAGATGGTAATTACGTTTAGTTATTTCCTACAAAATAAACCTCTTATTAAAATTGAGAATTTTTATTGTAATAATTTCATCATATTATAATGATTCAGAGTTATTTACCAAAATGTCATGTAGTCATAGATTCAGGCAAGCTATTAGGTGGGAGAGGAGAGAGAATATATAAATAACATCTAGTTCTAGATACACAATTATTTTTAATATGTTACAGAAGATTAGGAAGGATTACAGGTACCTATAGAAAAATGCAATAAAGCGTTTAAGTTTTAGTGTTGATATTGTGGCACTGCAGGTTAAATGATTCCTTGCAAAGCTAGCATCCCATATCCAAGAATCAGTTTGAGTTCTAGATGTTTCACTTTTGATTCAGTTTTCTTTCAATGTGCGGAGAAAACTGCAGATGATGGCCCAAATACTTGGGGTCTGTCGCCTGTGTGGAAAGAGACCTAGATGGTACTGCTGGCCTCAGCCTGTTCCAGACCTTGATGTTAGGGTAATTTTGGGAAAGAACAAATGGGAAAAAGTCTGTCTCTGTGTGTGTGTGTGCGCATGCGCGCGCCCGCCTTGGTTTCTCCTTCACTCCCTTTTTCTTTGCCTTTCAAATAAGCAAGCCTTGAAAAATTAACTTAAGTTTAAAAACATGTATATCGGGCCAAAATGGTAGCACAGCACATTAAGCAACTGCCTGCAGCACTGACATACATACCGTGTGGGTGGCAATTCAAGATCAAGGCTTCCTGTCCAGGTCCTGGCTAATGTGCGTGAGAAAACAGTAGAGGATGGATCAAATATGTGGGTCATGGCCTCTACCTGGAAGACTAGTGGAAAAGGTTTTTATGCTTCTCTCTTCCAGTGATCAGCTCCTGAATACTGATCTGCATTGAGAAGGTAGCCTCTGTCTACGGCCATACCACCCTGAAGGTGCCCGATCTCGTCTGATCTCGGAAGCTAAGCAGGGTTGGACCTGGTTAGTACTTGCATGGGAGAAGGTAGCCTCTGACAGAGTTGGATGCCATCTACACAGACATGAAAATAAGGCCTTTGGGGGTGGGTAGCATCACATAACACAGAAGGAGGAGAAACAGAACTTGCCAGAAAAATCTCTAGTTTGGGGTTTGTCAAACGAGCAAGAGACACTGGAAAAGGTGCGGCAGAAGCACTGCGGAAGAATCAGGGGAAAGACGCTGGCAAAGTGGAAATAGTGCTCAATAGATTTTGATCACTTTGATAAGATTGGTATAATACTTTGAGAGACAGCAGTGAGGGAAAGATGTAGCAACTAGAAGTTTGGACTAAACACAAAATTGTTGGGGTTTCTGAGGGTAAATCAGAGGCTACACTGATTAAAGCTGAGTAGGACAAGGTAAAAACTCCTCTTTTTCAGGGGGTGGGTAGATAGGCTGTAGATGTCTTAAAAAAAGAAAAGAAATGGGATAAAGAGAAAACCAGGATGTGCCAAACTGTTCATCACACTGACCTGGAGAATCTACCTGCCAGGAATTTTAGGGACAAAACAGAATTCTGTTTACATCATCTGTAGAGCTCATCACCCTCAAAATGCTTGAAATTTTGGACTCTTGGTACTCAGAGTTGGTCAGTTCTATTGCAAACTTGGCCTTCAGGCTGACAAAATCAGGACTCAGATTTTTGGACATTAGTCCAAACAGTGACTTGTGTCCACCCCATTTGTATGGTAAGCCCTAATTCTCCATGTATTTGCTTGAGATGGAGAGGTGGAAGGTGAGAAGCTCAGATGGGAACATGGGGTAGGTCTGTCAAAGTGGGACTAGTGCCCCTATGTGTAAGAAACACATGCAACTTGTTGTGGCCACATCAAGTGAGGATGCTGATAACAGTCCTTTGTCACTCAGGACAAGATTCTTTAGCAGAACTGGCTTGTGCCAGCACTGGCCTTGGACTCTCAGACTCCAACACTGTAAAAATAAAAAAGAAAAAAAAAAAAAAAAAAAAAAAAAAAAACGGCTGTTGTTTAAGCCACCCAGTGTCTGTGGTATTTTGTTATCACAGCCAAAGCAAGAGTGAGTCATGGATTCCCCCGCCCCTAATTGGGGGCATTTGTAATTGTAACATATTATTATAGTCTAATTTAAGATGATGACACTTTATAAAACAATAAAACAGAATCTCATTCTTTATCAGGTTTCAGTAAAAACATAGTTTTAAAAGAGCAGGACAAAACAAAAGAAGGAAAGAGAAAAGAAATAAAGCCTTTGGAAACTTCTCAAATGCCTTGTAAATGCTTTCGAGTAGAATGGACTACGAACAAAACCAAATGAAATTGATTTCTGGGCCCAGCGCAGTGGCCTAGCAGCTAATGTCCTCGCCTTGAATGTGCCCAGGATCCCACATAGGTGCCGGTTCTAGTCCTGGCTGCTCCACTTCCCATCCAGCTCCCTGCTTGTGGCCTGGGAAACCAGTGGAGGATGGCCCAAAGCCTTGGGACCCTGTACCCGCATGGGAGATCTGGAGGAGGTTCCTGGCTCCTGGCTTCCAATCAGCACAACACTGGCTGTTGTGGCCACTTGGGGAGTGAATCATTGGATGGAAGATCTTCCTCTCTGTCTCTCCTCCTCTCTGTATATCTGACTTTACAATAAAAATAATAATGATAAAAAAAGAAATAGATTTCTTCCTAGGCACCAGCCAGTTTCTCACTGACTCTCATTTATCCTCCTACTAACCTTAGGAGGAAGGTAAAAATGCTGTCACTATTCCTACTTTTATAAGATAAAAATAAGGCCCATGGTGATAAAAATCACACTTGCCCAATTTTATAATGAAGGAGTAATTATACTGTGTCCATGTTTTATTAGCAGCCTCCATATGCTTCCTAAGATGTACTTCAAACGAGGGCTACTTTTCTCCAATTTCTCACTATATGTACAGCTGCATCTGTATAAAATCCTTCATATTAACACGTACTTCCTGCTTTTTGGTTTCAAAATGTAACTAGTAGCATGACAGAGGTAGAAGCCAACCTTAGCAGGTATATATACATTTGAAACTAGGTTCCTGAAATGTGCACCATTGATTTAAACTCTAGTTAGCTTTCTCTTCTACACAAACCCGAAGTTAAAATATACGGAATTGGCTGATCCAAGCAAAAATGAAAAAAAAATCTTAAAAGTGTCCCTCTTATTAAATACATATTGCATAGAAACTCCCTAAAATTAGTGTAACTTTCCAATGTGGGATTGCAGGGGGGAAAGGGAGCTGTAACAATGTTCTAAGTGTAAATCTGACAGTTTAGGTGTGTTGTTCCTTTAACAGAATAAGAAACACAAACGTCACCAAGCCCAAGCAGTTTCACACTTAGCTGATTTCATTAATGAGTGCCCATTCAACCCCTTCAGCTGGCTGACTAGGGTAGAGACAGAGCTAGCCAAGCTGTGCTTCATTTAGATGGGCACATTATATCACTACATAACACTGATCCACTTCTATAAGGTCCTAGGGGTGGAAGCGAACACAATTTTAGTAGGTGGCTGTCTACTTTGTCTAGGAAATGAAGACCAGGGAGTGAAGGGATCCTATTCAGTGGTCTGTTAACAAGAAAGTATGTTTAGAGTGGTGCTGGCCAGTTCTGCCAGAGTCCATGCATTCATGTGGTTTATCAAGATCATCTCTATGAATGTCACAGGGGAAGCAAAGTTTAACTTCTTGAAGTGTCCTCTGCAAACTGAAAGAAAACTACACCAAACATGGCAGCTGAAAGTGCTGCTGCTGAAGGCAGCAAGCTTAAAAGTTGCTTCACTCGCCTTACCTTACCTTTAGATTCCTGACATTTTTTTCAGATCCCATGATACTCCTCAATGAACACAAACTATTTAAGTGTCTGTTTTCTAAGCAGTCTCCTCCATCATGCCTCAAATTTTCCATTGGAGGTTGGTATGATGATGCAAGCAGCAGAAACAGGTTGGTGGTTTGAAGGGGGGAGAAAGGAGGGAGAACAACTTCCAATTGCTTGCAATTTATAGTTAACCAAGAAGTAAACACAACTTCTAGACTTGCCAGTCTTCCCCACGGGCCATTTTTATCTTCCTTGCTCCACTGGCTACTCAAACCCATGCCCAGAAGTGCCGTGACACCAAGACCACTGTAGGGTGTGATCTCTGCTTGTAATGAAAGATGGACAGGGAAGCTGTTTATTTCTAGGGCATCTCTGTTCAGTGACTCATGTTTCGACTGGAAAATTGGCCACAGCTTTCTAGCAGCTTTTCCCTGCCAGCTCTCCTGGCATTCTACCCAGCACTTTAATTGCCCCTCCCCCTTCCTCCTTGCCCATTCTGCTTTTATGTTCCTAAAGCCCCCACTTAATAATAGTCATTGTTCCACGTTAACCTTGAGGATCTGGGAGAAAGGACAGCGAAGGGCGTAGCTATATGCTGTAATGAGCATTTGGTGCTATAGCAGGTGGAAAAGGCTTTAGGGATCTGGGCAGATTAGGAGGAGAGAAGGCTCGAGCAGATGTTGAAGCAAGATGATGTATTACTGCTCACTCTGGGATTCAAACAATACCAGTGCAAAAGTAGAACAGGGAAAAGGGGAAAAAAATTGATCCCTTCTGATACAAACTGGGAGAGACACCAGACACTTGAAAAGGGAGTCTTTAAGAAAGACAAATTCGTTTCCAGGCTCTAGGTTTTCTCTTCTCCTTTTTTTTCTGTAGATCAATTGCCAAATTGTTCATTTAATTTGAATGTTAATTGTATTCAGAGTTTAATTTATTCAGCATCATTTTAAGGCTCATATTAGTCTGACTTCTCTGTGGTGAAAGAAAAATAGGAGTAGAGGCATCAAGCTTTTCATTTCAGCCTGCTTTCAGAACCAAGGCAAAGATGAATGAGATCTAGCTAATGGTTGGTTTCACCATAAGGAAACATCTATTTGAAGTTGTTCTTTTGCTTTGTGCTAAGCAAGAACATAATAAAGAAAGTGTTGATATAAACAAATGTGCCATTAACTTTACATGGAAAAGTGAGAATAAACCCGAGTCGTGATTTGTATTAACCATTTCTAGGTCTGACATTTTTGTCCATTTCAAAATGCCTTGTGAAACTCTGGGAAAAAAGATACTGATAAATGACCTATTGTACTACATGGTTTGCATAATAATTACACGTTTGTATACCAAGGTATTCATACACGTACATATGTACACAAGCATAAAATGTTCTGTGAGTGGAAAGGTAAAATATAAGCATTTGACACCAAGAGTATTCATGGAATATTAAGTATTTTGTGACTAGGTTTGCTTAGGGTCCATCTCTATGACAGGTCAGATGATTCAGCAGACAGATATCCAATAGAAGATTTTCTATCCTCTGGTAACATCTAATTGACAAAAACGTCTCTTCCAGCTGTGAATTCTTTTTATCTTCAAAATATTTAAACAGTAGCAGTTAAGTATCATTATTTCTATTGTCAGAAATTGATTTTAATAAACTCCCACAGAGTTTGTGTCTACTTTGCCATACCTACAAGGCTGTAAGAACCAATCCTCCAGGTGGTTATCAAGAAAGATAAATACACCATATTATTCCAGTATTAGTAAAACTCCAATTTGAAGAGGTGATGTGGGAGAAGGAGGAATCTGCCCACACTGTTGATACAAGCTATAAAATTTGAATGACTTATTCATCTCGTCATGTTTTTAACCATTTGAATAAATTTGTAATTTGTACATTCAATAAGGGGCAATATTTCATAACTGGGACCTTTTACCGTTTGATTTTTGGTTAGTATAGAATCAAGAAGCTCATTAAGACTTGAGCAATACATGATGAAAGTCCTATTGCTGAGTTACCTCTGGTTATTTTATTTTGTTTAAAAAATTCTGTAGAGGAGGGGCAGGTATCTTCTCCAGAGTGTAACACGATAGCAATTCAGACTCGGAGTACCTGGGTTGACTCTACTTCCTGCCTCCACTAGGAGGCGTGGATTGAGTTCATCTCTGCCGCTCCTGCTGCAGGCCAGCAATAGCCATTATGGCCAATTGCAGAAACAAGGCAAGGATAGGCTCTCTCTTTCTCTCTCCCTCTCTCAAATTAAAAAAAATAAAATAAAAATAACAAAATCTTAGCAAAACTGTTGGTCAGATATCTGCGGTTGTAATTTGGGCAATTTAAATATTTCAAGCTTAAGGGGGGTTTGCTATAATTCCCCAGGCTGCTACATTCTCATATGTGTTTCCCAGGTAGAATAACTCTATGTGTCCTACATGGGATCTCTGTGTTTGTGCTATTCAAATGGAGAAGTGTTAGGATCCCATATGGGTACTAGAAAGGGAATATCCAGAGAGCATGTTGTCTATCAAAACCTAAAAGAAGAACCAAGGGTGCTTTTGACCCTGCCTCAGTTTAAGCATCATTTTTGTTTTTGTTTCAAGAGAGTCTGGGCCATCTCAGATTCACAGAAAAGGAAGCTGCTGCAATCTGATGGAGGAGCAGCAGTGTGCCGCTGCACAGGAAACTCTGGCATGGACAGTCAGGAGTGTGGCCGCCTCCGGGAGACGCGATATGCAAGGTCCTTTGTACAGTAGTGAGCAGGTCTTTTCCTTTGAAGTCACAATTTATTTTCACAAAATCTGATGACAAAACTATGTGCATATCCCTATGATTCGCAAACCTGCAGCTACCTAGAGACTGCTAAACTACTGGTATTTGGTGTTATAATAAAACTTTTTTGAAAATCTGATAGCAAGATTCAAATCCCAGTTCTGCCATTGAGATGTAGACAAAAATCACTTTTTAAAATCTCCAAAACTTAGATTTTTTTTCACCTATGAGGATGAAAAAGATTATATTTCATGTAATTATTAGGAGTAAATGATACATTACATTTAAGCCACACAACTTGCAGGCTATTAAAACAACTCTGTTGTCTATATAGACTCAGGCACTGTCTATGACCATGTCTGCCACTAATGTTTGAAAGTGATAAAGTATCTTATTCTGGTATTCAATATTGAAAGTTGATATCCCTTTCTCTGAGACTTACGGAGGCCTCCTACAATACTATGCATTTTTACATCCTACAGATTATAGAACTGTAACATTTTTGGCTAGGAAAAGGACTTCCATTTAATGACAACATATAAATTTTTAAATGGGTTCTTCAAAAGGTTCATAAAAATGCATATGCAGAATTATGCATGTATTTCACAACATCTCTGCACCAAATAAACTTAACCTTCAATTTCATTTTTTCCTGTGTCCTCATTGAAGTCTCCTGATGTGCCCATGTCTGGCTGGTTGGCAAAGTCTTCTTGAAGGAGGGGAGTACAGAAGTGTGGTGTCAAGGACAGTCAGAAGGTGGGAGAGAAGAGTGGGGTAAAAAATTCACGGCAAGATCTACCAAACATTTACACTACTTGTCTACAGCAATGAGACTGAGGTGGTGATGGGCATTTGTCCCTGATTTGCCCAGGACATGCTACAAGAAAGGGCTTGGTATCCAGTGGTTGGGAGATCATCTTAAACTGGAAGCTTTTTCAAAAACATGTCTCAAATAGAACAAGATGCTTCAGCCAAGGCCATGTCTTTGTGTGGAAGTCCAACATCATAGGAATGATGGTATGTGTATAAAATCTTGTTCATCTGGGGCCCAAATGGGAGGGGACAATAGTTCCTCATGAGTCAGTGTGGAAATTCAATAGTCCCCGCTGTTTCTTTTTCAGTCTTCATGGTGTTCTTCACCTGTGTCTTTGAGTCTATCACCTGAGAAATGCAATCTATGACAACATGTTACATAGATATGTAACGTGAATTTCTCCCCATTCTCTTCCTGCCTCCCACAGGAGTCTCCCCACCGCTGTGTGTTTCTAAGAGGATGCTCAAATATTAGTCACATCAATCTGAGTTGTAAAAATAATTACTGAGAAATAATACTTAGAAAGCACAGCAAAAAATCTGAAATCTGGGTTTTAGTCTTGAATCTCTCATCTATTTATCATGTGATCATATTTTTGGATAACTGCTTGCCAAAGCGAAAAATTGTAATCAGAGCCATTGCTGAGGAGGAAAAGCAGAAAGAATGCCTTTGAAAGCAAGAGCTTGCTCTTTCTGCCTGCCTTTTACTTTTCTATAATTTAAAAACAGTCAACTGGATTATAAAATTTTAAATTGATAAATAAATTGCATTTGCTCCTTGCCAAGTTGAGTCATATATTTTATGGATGAAATTAGATTAATTAAGACACTACAAATTCCATGAAGTTATTTATTTTACTGTTTACTTGAATAGCAAATATTAGCCTTGGTTACACAATGAACATGAGAAATTATTATCTTGAGAGGTTTCATAATATTTATGATGATAATTTGTTTTGTTGCATTTACATAATAAAGTACAGTACAGTTTTAGAGACCAACATTTCCATGCATACTCAACAATTAAGGCTTGTTTCTTAAGGCTTCTTGCAGTGACTTTTCCATTATACCCCTGTAAAATTATACTGAAAAAAGCACAACTCTTTTGCATTTCTATATTTGTTTTGGCTGATATGTGGGGGTCTTCAAAATCCATATGAAATATGTACACTATGAAAAAAAAAACCATGGATGGATTTCAAGGTTTTTTGGCACCAAAATAAACTTATCTTTTGATGACATTTTTCTGCAAACTTTTTGCAGTTCCTTCATATGGATGGGGTTCTGATTTTCCATCCTTTCTTTGCCCTAGTACTTTAAGTAGGGCTTCAACCAAAACAAAAACAACCAAGGGCAGAGGGAAAGAAAAGTGCAGCATCAATGATAATACTGATATTTATTGACGCCATGGTAGTTTTTTGACATTGTTCCAACTCCTTCCTATACATCAATTGACTTAAACATGAGTGTTTCAAATTCACCTGAATATAACATAAAAACTTCAAAAATAAAGAGATTTGGACACAGAAAGAATTTCTTTTATTTGAAAGGCAGAGTTGGAGAGATAGAGGGAAAGACAGAGATCAAATGGTTACATACGGTAGGCACTGGGCCAGGACAAAACCAGGAGCCAGAAACCACATGAAGATCTCCCATGTGGGCAGCAAGGACCTGGGTCTTTGGACTGCAATTTCGTTCGCCTTGCAGGAAGTTGGATCAGAAACAGACTTGATTGCAAAGCTCTCTTGACTGAACTGGGGGGCACAGTAGATTAATCCACCTCCTGGCTGCTCGGTGTCCAATCTACTTCCTTGTTAATGTATATGGGAAAGCTGGCTAACGTATTTGACCTCTTGCTACCCATGTGGGAAACCCAGATGCTATTTTGTGTTCTTGGCCTCTGCCCTAGCTATTACAGCCATTTTCAGAATGAATCAGAGAATGGAAGATCTCTTTCTCTGGCTCTCTCTGTTGCTTTTCTAATACATACAATAAACTGTAACACACGATAAATGGAAGCGGATCTAGGACTTGAACCCAGGTACTTCTACGCTGTATGCAAATGTAGCAGGTGGCATCCTCACCATTGGCCAAATGCTTACCTTCCCCAATGTTTGATAATAAAACTTTAGTTACTTATGTCTTTGAAATATTGCCTTTATGAAATCTAATTTTCAAGCTTTTGTTTTTTGTAGGTATGTAGCTATCTCAGTGATGGATGACCACTCCCTGCCTCCTCTCTTCCAAAAAGCAGCCCTTCAGTCTTGCTTCCATGTGCAGGATTGAAGGGCTGCCTGTGCTTCATACACGGTGAAGAGAGCCAGTAGGAGACATTCTCAAAGCCTCCCCATCAGACCCTGAATGTGGCTCTGAGTTGATCATCTTCAAGTTACAAATACTACAGGTAGACTCTGCTCTTAATGCCACTCCTCATGTTTCATTTTAGGCCTTTCTGAGGTAAAACCCCTTTGTCAGAGACCAGAGCCAGACACAGAAGCAATCCAACCATGCACTCAACAAGATTCTAGGAGGGGTGGCACTCACTGTGCTGGCACAATACAATCCACACCTTTCCTTTCTTATTAAGATTTATTTTATTTTTATTGGAAAGACAGATAATACAGAGATGAGAAAACACAGAGAGGAAGAGCTTCTCTCCACTGATTCACTCACCAAGAGGCTTCAACGAGTGACCGGAGCTGAGCCGACCCGAAGCCAGGAGTCCAGAGCCTCTTCCAGGTCTCCCACATGGGTGCAGGGTCCCAAGGGTTTGGGCCATCCTCCACTGCTTTCCCAGGCCACATTCAGGGAGTTGGATGGGAAGCAGGGCCACCAGGATTAGAATCAGCACCCATATGGGATCCCGGCTCATTCAATACAAGGACTTTAGCTGCTAGGCTACCGCACCAGTCCCTACACCTCTTTTTACACGTGGCTTTTAATATTTATTTGAGGATGGCATTATTTGAGGATTGCAACATTTAGTATTATATTAAAATTTCATACTGTGGAGGAATTTCTGAGCTGGGCTGTCAAGTAGCAAGAGTAATCAAATCACTCTAGCTTTGCACAGCTGACTTTACACAGAAAAGAAAAGAGGGGAAGAGAGAAAGGAAGAAAGCAAGAGAGAAGGAGGGAAATAGAGAGAGATATAGAGACAGAGGGAGAGGAAGAAAGTGAGAGAGACAGAATGATTTTCATGGAAGGTATGAGTTGCTGCATGTTCAAACAGCCTGGCATTCCCCAACTCAGCGTGTTCCTTTCTGTACTACACAACTAGGGTTACAGCAACTGGAAAGTCTGAACTCTTTTTTTCTTGGAGAAACTGTTACTTCTAGTCTGTTCAGTCTCTTAAATCTCAAACTTTTAATAAACGTCAGCAATGTATATCAATGAGAGGAAAGAGTTTGTCTGAAGCAGTGCGGCCCTTTGAACTTCCTCTTGAGTCACTATGGACATGTGGACATTTCTGCACCTTACAAATGATGCTTGGGAGACAACTACATGTGTGTCAACACCTTCAGGCTGGCCCTTGCTCAGGCTCGCCTCTAGCAAGGACTAAGTGCCTGGGAACACATAATAAATATTTGATGATACAAAGATGTTAAAATAAGAGGAAAATGAATTCTTACCCAAAGCAATCGTATTTATTACATTGACATTTGATAGCATTGTAATTCAAAAATGTTTTACTCATAAATTTATTGATAAACATACTTGCTTTCTGCCGATAAGATGATCTCAAATATACTGCAGACAGCTCAGCAATTATAGAAATATGTATTTGTTTTTATAAGCCTGGAGAAGATAATAAAATCCCCATTCTACTTCATGAAAATAAGTACCCATTGATGTTTTTATATTCTAAATGTGCAGTTTTACTTGAGAAAGTGTATATAACAGATTATTTTATTCATCCATTTTAACTAAACACTTTATTCATTAAAATGTACATGTTTTGCTTTATATTTAAAGACATATACATATGTCTATGATTCTTTCAATTATCTTTTTTCCCTTCTAATTTACTTTTACGGTACAATTCCGTACTGTCTTTTAGCTATCTTAATCCAGGGTTATCACTAATATTTCCCATACTTTACATTTTCATTTGCATTCAGCTTATTATTACATGTATTAAAATTAGGCTCCAGTCAAAATATAAATAGTTACAATCCAATTTATCAATCAGATGTAGAAACTCCAAAATTCAGTTGCTTGACAAATGTCATGATAAATGTAAGATATAAGTCTATTGTGATTAAAAAAATTAAAAACCTATGCACTTTCTAAATAATATATGTTTTCTACATATTTTTGAGGACTATTTGCATAATTTGAGGAAACCAAATAACTGCACAATGAGATTTAGTCATGTCTGTTTATAGTAGAATTGGTTAGAATTATCAAACCACTGGGATGAATTTCAATACTCCCTAACTGAAGATTGATTAAATATATGATGATACACTCCTATACAAATCTGTGCAGCCATAAAGATAATGAGGAACTGTGTATTTATTAACATAGAATTTAGTCACCACATTGATAAACAAAAGGTATGTTTATGAACTCACCTATGCCTAAAAATATGTGAATAATGTCTACCTTAATCTATTAATATATCAAGTTCTCCCTAGGTTGTATATCTTTTTACAAATATCTTAAAAGAAAAATGATGAAAAGATGGTCTTTATATTAAAAAAAAACCAATAAGGTTGTGGCTCTTGCTTCTACCAATGCACATGGCTTTTTGATTAAAGCACAAGCACTCTTAGTTTTTTTTAAATTATTTTATATTTTTCATGTTTTGTAGCTATGGGGATTCCCCCTCGTTCCTCACTTTCCCTTTCCATTATACCCTCACCCCAGCCAATACTACTAAAGCAGTATAGATCACCAGCAACAGTTACAAGTTCAACATTATACCCTCACCCCAGCCAATACTACTACAGCAGTATAGATCACCAGCAACAGTTACAAGTTCAACATTATACCTGCATGCACCATGTCACATTTCCAGAAAAAAACATGGTAAGTATGAAATAATTCTCTTGCTAATGTCGTAAACACTAAAGGTGACATACATAAGCAATCTGTAAGTGAGGTTAGACACACGTTCTCCTGAGTAAGACCATCCCAAAAGCTTTTGAATACACCCTTATCATCTTGATCATTAAGCTTGGGTCCATAATAGATGCTTAGTACACGCATGCTGACAGCTGAAGGAAGGGTCAATTAGAGTCCTGGAAAGAACCTATATTAAAACCCTAATCAGAATTTAGATTTAGTCTCTATCTAGATTCAGTGCAGACTCAGTTTCATAGGATAATTATGAGATATGCTCTTGTGTGGACCTAATTGTAATCTTTGAGGACAGATGCTTCTTGATGGTTCTATATTACATCCTTGGCACCTGGTATAGGGGAGGGATTCAAGAGAACAGAGTAAATTAACAGCTTTTTATATGTGATATAAAAGAATATGCTTATGGAAAGCAATTCATTTATTCTAATAACTGGAAAATGAGGTCAGCTTCATGGTTATCACCTCAGATGACAGACCTAGAGCTCAGAGGATCTGAGTAAAATACCCACGTTTGCAGATGGCCAGTGCTGGTCATGGGATCCAAAGTCACACAGCTTGGGTCCAGAGTTCATGTAGGCAAGTGGTATGTACTCTCAGGCAGGCCACTTTGGGGCTTCCTAGGGAGCAGACGTTTGTAAACAGCGTACACCTACTTAGTTGCTACTTAGTATCATTCCATTTATTCAGCAACTGTTTTTTGAATGCTTGTTTTAGACACTCTGAATGGACTGCTCAGTTAAAATAAAAAGTGGCAGATTAAGTTTCCCATTCTAATTGAGAAGGAAAAAAATAACCCATATGGCGAAGAGGGACTAAATGGTTTTCATTCCAGACTGAATGATTAGTGTTCTGGGGAGACTTCCAATGGCTGGATCAGCTAGCTGGTTCAGCATCAACTTCCTTGGGAGGAGGAGGCTTCTGTTGCCCTGCTAGAAGAGGATCAAACCACAAGGGTAAAATCTCCCAGTAAGGCACAGGCTCTGACCATGTGAGCAATGTGCCCAGAATGGGTGGGAGGAACCGCAACAACTGTGGGCAAGGTGGTAAGTCCATCAAATTTATCTTTGGGATATTTAAGATTTCCAATGAATAGGAGTTTGACTCAGGGATATTCAATTGAATAATCAATATAGCATACAATTAAATAATAATTGGACATATTAATTCCTCTCCCCAGTATGAATTATTTCAATGTTCAACAATGAATTTTTTAAAGAAAATACGTACAAGGAAATAGACATTAGATAAGTTAACAATAGGAACTCTGTAAAAGATGAATTTAAAAGAAATCACTAGGGATGTTAGACTGGTTACAAAAAAGGAAGCTTAATACCAGCACCGACTTTCAAGGGAAATCATGGAATCTCCCCTTTGGAGAGGGTTTAAAATAGGATTAGATCCATTCACTCAATGCAGCCTTGTCTGAAAGCCCCACTGACCTCTCAAGGTCTTGCCAGGCCTGTGATTCTGTGATAAAATTAGACTCTTTCATTGGGCAAAAACAACCCAGGGTTCACCATGCCAGCTGCAACCTGGAATAATTGGAAGGGACTGATTTTGGAGTGGTATACCTCCTACAGCTGAGACAAGATGCAATTAACAGATCCACAAACCGCTCTTATTTCATGCTGGACTGAGTACTCTGTTGGTTCTCAGCCAATAATGGCTCGTATCAGAGATACAAGCAAAGTCAAGTGGTCTGATCCATGATTAAATAGTAGATATCTTTATTAGCTGCTGACCTTGCTTTGAACAGCATGACTTCAAGAACTGTGTACCTATTAGCTGATTCTTTGATCCTTGAAAATAGAAGCCAGATGAATCCAATAATGTGCTATTGGGCCTCTTTTCTACCATTCTCAGATAAAATGACCCAAGTTCTTACACCATGAGCCTTAACCTCATTAAGCAACTCAGCTGTTCAGTTACTTAATCATCAGCATTTACCCAGTGTATTTTTTACTTGATAATTCCTGCTTTGAAGAAAACTTTAAGCATTTTTTCCCACATTACACTGTCAATTTTGAAATAACTGCACCACTCTGGAGTGAGACAGACCTGGGATTGCTGCTGGTTCCTTCTCAACCATGATGTGTGGAGCTGAAGTTATCAATCTCATCCTCGCCTGAGTTTTGTTTCTTTATGTTTGGAAGAATATTAGTAACTATCTCAAAAACCTGACATAGAGTTAAGTGAGATAATGTAAACTAGTGTTCTTTCTTCATTTTCCAGATTTCTCTATTCTATCTCTGATGATCAGTTAACATAAAGCATCCTGTGCATGAATGTAACTATGTCTATGTCATATCTACATCTCTACTTTTCTATTTATGCTTATTTGTGTTCACTCTTACATTTATCCTGTGACAAAACACATATACTCCACCCTGCCCCACCCCACATACAAACAGAAGCTGCGTGGACACAGATTGTCTATGTACATTGGTGTCTGGGTACACTGATGACCTTCAATAAGCTAACCAGAGGCAAAAAAAAAAAAAAAAAAAAAACCTCACACAGTGTTACCCTAGGATGTGAGCAGCATTCCATAAATATTGTTAGCTTTTTTTTTTCCAGTTAGCAATAGAGGGTCTGGAAGCATCTATCAGTTCACCATCTGAAGTAACCAAAAGCCAAGAGCAAAGTGGTATGTATTGGGGGGGGGGGGCGTGGGGAACCTGCACAATGGACAAGCAGCTTTGTGCTGGTATTGCCAACAATGAGGATATATTGACTGAGTCATTTAACCTTTTCCGTTCCCTCCCGTAAGTGTGAAATTCTTGAGGTCTGTATTTCTTATTAACATTGCCATTTCTCTTCCAGCAAGTATATACAATCTCCCTGAATTACGAAGGAGTCAAAGATCAAGGCAAAGTCTAGCATTGTGGTGTACTGGGTTAAGCCTCCACCTGTGATGACAGCATTCCACAGGATTACCCGTTCTGGTCTTGGCTGCTCAACCTCCATGCTAATGCAGTTAGGATGGCAACAAACAAGGATGCCGCCGCCCAGCTTGGGTCTGGCTTTGTTACAGTCATTTGCAGAGTACATCAATGGGTACAAGGCTTTTTCTTTTATTTTCTCTCTCTCTGTAACTTGGCCTTTCACATAAGGAGATCAATCTCATTGTAAAACAGGAAAAGCGTATAGCGATGATGTTAGATGCTTTCAGGATGCAGATCACCCTCCCAATCCTAGCATTCTCAATTTATTTCATTGTAAAACAAGAAAATCAATAAAACCGAGATTAAAGACAGTAGCAGATAGTGAAATACTCCCAGAACATCAGTGCTGCCCTGTTTATCGGGTGCATCTCATACTACACCAAATAGGGTAGGTCTTCAAGCTTGCTTAAGCAAAATGAACTTGAACCACTTGGTGTTCACCGCTAGATTGTTTGGTATTTTTCCTATACGCCAATACTGGTACGTTTTTCCGAACAAGCCCTTCACAGAGGTACCAGCAATATGTTCTTACTCTATTTATCCACCATGTTCACAACGGACAGTCTGAGTGCAAAAATTGTTAAGGGTGAGGAAATGTGAACCTCCACTTTTAAGAAAAGGAAAGAGCAAAGCAGAAACTTGGAGAATTACATATTAATTCAGCTACTTTCTCTTGTAACTTTTAAATATATGGCACATTCAAAATGAGGGCATACAAGTTACACCTAGTTTAAATCAATAAATACTTAGAAAACAGAAAGGAGTAGAATGAAAAAAAAACCACAGTAAGAAAAGGAAGGTCAAAGGGCAGATAAGAAATGTGAAAGACATAGAAAGAGAAAAAACAAACAAACAAACAAAAAAGCCTCAGATGCACTGTGGAACAAGACTCAACAGGTGGGACTAATAACCACAAAAAGTTATTTAAGGGCAAGGTTTTTAATAATTTTTATAAACTTTTTTTCCAGGATTTAAAAATTAGATGATGATTTGATTGGGGAGATGTTTTGAAAAAAGGGGAAAAATGAATAGCAGAAATGTCTAAAGATGCTGATTGGGAGGAACAACAAAGCCAGATGGCATAAATGGCATCTTTAGGGATTTTGTGGCATAAGAAGCAATGCTAAAAAGTGCTGCCTCTGTCCCAAATACGGTGCATTCACACACTGAGCCTGCTGCGTGTCCTTAGCTAGCCACATCAACCCAGCCCAGCCAGCCTGCAGCGCTGTCTCTGCTAGCCACTCATACTCTGCTTTCTAACTGCTCACAGCACTTCCTCATACTGAGTTTGCTGCCCATCTACACATCTTAACTGGTAAAGAATATCTGTGTAAACCAGTAATGGGACACTGTTAGTCTATATTTTTAGATAACCATGAAAAAGAATGAAGACATACATATGTACCTAACATATTTAAGGATAAAGAAAATTTAAGCTGCAGAGTAATTTTTACACAGCAGCCTGTTTCTCCTACTAAGGACTGGTGTACAGTTGTTTGTATAATTCTAGAGAGAGTAGGAGAAATAGGCATAAAGTACTGACATGGTTTTTCCGGAGGAGGTAGAGGAAACATAAGTGCAAAGAAGTATAGGAGAGATTGTGAGCTTTTCCTGCTTCTTTCTTTCTACTTAATTCCTTTGATTTTCCAGTTGTGCACTGCCTTTTGTTATTAAAATGATGTAACATTTAAAGATTTCCAGAGTTCTTGTATCAAACTATGTATTTATATTTATATCAATTACTCTCTTGTGTGTGAGTTGTTTGGGGCCTAAATAATGTTCATGTTTGATATTTATTCCATGCATGGTTTAAGCACTGAGTCAGGCATACACATTGCCTATACAGTAAACATTCTTCCTACAGAAAATACATGGATTCTTGTAACAGTAGCAGAGACAACACTGCCAGCCTAAAAATGAAACAGAAGGGAAGGGAGGGAAACAAAATAAAACATAAATAAACAAACAAAATAAAAAAGATATCCTCTAAGCACTGTGTAAATCAAGGAGGTCTTGAGAACAAGATCTGGCCTGGGTGGCAGAAGCAGCAGGAACCCATGACAAACGAGAACCAGCTTGGGAGCACTTGCAGGCTGTACCATCATCTACTGAAGGTGGGAACAGGGGCTCTGGCAGCCTTTTGGTTTAGGGAGAGACTCTCCCACAATGAAGATGGTGGAGTGGACGGAAGCTGGAGCCTTACCACTGACTCCACGGTACAAGGGGCCTCACCTGGGCTGCCTACATCTGGCCATTTATCATTTGAACTACTGAATTTGGTGGTGTGTTCAGGCCCTACTGCTTGGGTTTTCTATCTGATGGCAAGAACTTAGTCCTAGTGAATATAGGAAAAATGTCAACTTACAGAATTGGTTTCTGTAACTGTGCTTTTTGGTACAGGTTCCCTCCCCTGCTCAGGCATGGAGTATCTTGCTCGTTAAATCATGCTAATTTTGGTTGGGTCTATTTCACCTCCATAAAGCACTTCCACCTCTAATGAATAATTGAGTATTTGGAGCTGTCTTAAAAGTTCTTTTTCTCTGCCTTTCTCCTGCTAACAATAGAAGGTCTTGCTGAATTGATTAAGCAAAAATTAAAGTGCACTGAGATAAGAGTGCTAGAATCACTTAAACCTGTTTTTAAGAGGTGAAAGTGCCAATCTTGGAAATTCCAGACAACAAGACATCAACTGTAAATAAGAAATCTGAGCTGAAACGGAGAGCATGAGCCTTGTTCAATGACATGAGAACAGACCTGGAAGGAAAGCCGTCTAATGGGTTCTAATTCTAGCACCGTCATCTAATTGTCATTTGTGCCTGAGTGATATCATTTAGCTTATCCATGCCTCATTAGTGAAATAGGATCACTGACCCATAGGAGAAGGATATATTTGATGCTGGAGTGAAGCATGGTTGATGGAACTTCATGAATGTCTCCCTACCCCATGGTGGGGCGGGGCGGGGATGGGGGGTAGAAAGTGTATTTCTGGAGTGAAGCCAGTCATCTAAATATTGTATTTGCATTGAAAGCATGAGTTAATGCCTGACAAAGTACAAAGGGTGTTTAAACGAATGACGATTGGCCGAGGGCAGCAAAGGCAGCAGCTCTTTTACACTGTGCATGGCTCTTTTCAGAAAGGACCTTCTTCCTCTCCTTCTGATGTCAATGAATATGACAAGGGAGCCACAGCTGTGGTACTAGCTCCCTTGGTTAAGTGGAAAGTCATTCCTACAGCATTACTCAAAATGATTATCCTGCATCTCCTTCGGAGTCCTTTTTCTTCTTCTTCTTCTTTAAATTTTTACTGTGCAGACAATGGGAATGATTATCCCCATTTTTGTGAAAGAGATCCCTTATATTCAGAGAACCCCCCAAAACAAAAACAAACAAACACAAAAACCCTTACTCAAGGCCATCCAGTTATTGAAGGGCAGAATTGTAGTCCAAACTCCGGGTTTCTGACTCTAAAAACAAATGGTCTAAACATACCAGAACTGGAGAGCGAGTTATAACTACGATGTAAGTCTGGCTGGGCATGTATTAAAAACATGAAAATTTGTTTCTCATGCCTTTTTCTTCCATGATGAAAATCACACCTATCCACGTAACCACACAAACAAGCTGACAAATGCGCTTGGTCTCAGCTTATAACTTTGAAGGCAGGGATAAGCAGCGCAAGCTTGGAGAAGGACACATGTGAGCAAGAACATTGAGAGGAAACAAATGAAATTGTTAATAATTCAGCAGTGACACAGGCTCTTAGCCATTCGACATGGAATTTTCCCAGTAGAATCTGAAACATTCACAGGTGAGAAATCTAAGAACACATCAGCACATCTGTCTGCTTCACCATTGACCTCTTAAGGCAGCTCCAATGAATTAAAAAAGCCAAAATAACAATAATAGACAAATAGACAAACAGTGAACAAAAAGAAGGGAACCTAGTGGAGGTTCTTGGCTTTAAGTCTTACAATTTATGACCTTCGCAATGTAACACACGATCTAAGCCCCACAGGGACAAAGAAAGTTGACTCTTTTTTCATTCAACTCTTGTATTCTTAAGGAAATCACAGCGCTTAATGCAGGTGACACATGTTTACAGAATTTATAAATTAACGATAATACAGTAAGTAATGATCTTAAACAATAAAAATGTGGTATACTGCTCATCACGCATCCCATTATCAAGTAGGGACTTTTCACCTAGTTGGAAAGCTGATAAACCTATAAATGAAAAGCCCAGACCGTGTCCAAGAAGCCACTTCCACCTGTAAGCCAGGACCAAGGTGTTGCTTTCTCTGCTCTCTGAAATACTTAGTCACTTCAATATAAAAAGGGACTGTCTACATGTAACAGTACAGACAATAGAAAATGGTGACAAATAGGTCTTCCGAAACAATTTTGGGGCATGTCCATAACCTGACCTCTGACATAATCTTGGGCTCTTGGAAAGTCCTGAAAGGAGAGTGAGAGTGCTTATCACAAGGAAATATTTCATTTTGGGATAATACCTTGCTTTAGTTTCTGTACATGGAAGGACCTGTTTGCCTGGTTCTACTGTGTCTACTCAGGAGGATGCAGCTCTTATTGAGTAGATAACGTAGAGTGCAAGAAAAGTTCATGCAGTTTACAAGAACTCTTGGCTGCTGGCTTTGGCCTGGCTCAGCTCTGTCTGTTGTGGCCATCTGGGGAGTGAACCAGAGAATGGGAGATCTCTCACCCACTTTCACCCCATGTTTCTCCCCCTCTCTGTAATTCTTCCAGACAAATCATAGACTCATGTATTTATGTAGAATTAGTGATATCTTAGAAAAAGATACATAGTCTAGTTCATCAACCTTTTTTGCTTTGCATTTTCGCAAAAACTTGAAAAGAATATTTTACTTTGTAGCTCTAAAATCAAATACAAACGAGTGACACTTATGCTCAACACCCCGGTCACAGCTCAAGCACACAGTAATTTGACCCCAATTGTCCTAATAAGGATCATTTTCGATTCTATAACTATGTGATGTGGTGCAACACTCCTGAGCCATGGAATTTCCCTGAAGCAGATGGGAAGACATTCACGTGGGTGAGGGCATTGTCCTTCTTAAGGTTTAGATCTGACAGGAAAGCTGCATCAGCACAAACAGGAGAAAGCCAGTGCCTCTCTGCAAAGTCCCACTGTGAATAGGACCCATAAGTATTTTCTTGGGGAATCTGACAGGAAAAATGTCACATACAAGTGAACAATAATTCAGATCACTAGAACCTTCCAGTTTCTGCTATTTGAAAGGAATTAAAAATCTAAATGAATTCAAAGAGGTAGATAAAGCTGGGTGAAACGTGACCCAGAAAAGGCCTTATTTTTTTCTGCATGTGATTTTTCTCTCCATTTGGTGCAGAGAATTAGTCTAGGATAAAAAGCAAATCATTTATGGAACTATGTGAATGGTCTTTAGAAAGCTGACAAAAAAGGGCCATGTTGAAAAAGCCTATGTGTTGAATTCACAAATTTTGCATTAAAATACTTTAAAAGCTTATATTTATTTATTTTAGTACGCATGCAAGAGAGAGAAGGAGAGAGAGAAAGAGCGAGAGAGAAAGAGAGAACGTGAGAAATCTTCCATGCATTTGTTACTCTCCAAAGGCTTATAGAAGCTTAGATCAGGTCACATTGAAGTCACAAAACTGGAATTCTAGCTGGGTTTTCCACATAGCAGGTAGAAACTGAAGTACTTAAACCTTCATCTGGTGTTCCCCATAGTGTGCATTCAAAGGAAACTTGATGCCAAGTGGAGACAGGACTGGAACTCAAGGATTGACGCAGAACATGGACATCCCAACAACTGAACCTTCTGCACCATACCTCCCCCAAGTCATCTTTAATTCTGCCTTATGGACTTCCTGAAGGACCTTCATACATATTATAAACTAAAGCAAATTTCCAACCATATAATCAAATTCTTACTGTATAAGTAACAAACTCCAGAGTCAGACAATATACATCATAATTTTAGAATAGCTTTTTTAGCAGCAGGTAAGACTAAAGTTGAAACTTAGTTCTTAAGTCCCAACCAAATCCAGTGTATTACAACTTTGGTACTATTATGTAAGTAATAGCACCATGATTTCTAAGGAAGCTAGTAATCTATTATATCAAAACGCAAGACTTCAATTATGAAAACTTTGTGTTTTGTTTGAAAGCAGCAGAAAGAGGAGAGAGAGTTGAGTGAGCCTGCATCTTTTGGTTCACTCCTCTTATTCCCACCATGGCTGAGCTTATGACCAGGTAGATACCAGCATCTAGGAACTCAATCCGGATCTTCTAAAGGGAGGCAGAGATACAACTACTTGTACCATCACCTGCTGACTCTGAACTTGCAGGAAGGTGAAGTTAGAAGTCAAAGCTGAGTATCCAATCCAAGTCTTCGAATATGTTCTGAGGACATTTCAATCAGTGTTCTATCTACTAGGATAAACATTCATCCCACGCTATTTTTTTTCAACCCAAGTATAGTGTTAGAACAAAACGTAGGGCTACTTAATGACATGTTCAATGGTAAGCTATTCATTTATGCTGTAGCAGCAAAAACACCCTTTCTAAAGCTGAGAGTTGTGATAATCCATTGAATGGCTATAAAAGTCATTCCCTAAAATACCAGAGCTTATGAAATCGTATCATAAATTTAAAAATAAAATAGAAGGGAATTTTTTTTAAAAAAAGGATAACCCCAAAAGGACATCTTGCAATACCCTTTCGCATGGGATAATTGTACATACTATACTATAGTGAGGCACTTTGGAGTCAGAAAAAGAAACTTCCCAGAGGCAACTCCCTCTTTATACAAAAACAAAGTGACTTGTATATTGTTTTAAAAAGTCAGTTTCTTAAGTAATTGAAATTCTGTCTAAATTGTGTGACATAATCGTCATCACTTATATACCTAACTGCATAGGTTTGCATTCTGATATGAAAACTTAGGAGCATGACTAAAGAAAATCAAAAAAAAGACAAAATTCAGGATGAGCTTTCCCTAAAAGCATGAATTTCTATATTATGTTTTTACTAATTCAGAAAAGGATTAAGAATTTTCAGACTGGAGAATTGTGTGTAATAGATAGGTCCTCAAAATCCCTTTGCAACATTGCATTGCTGGTAATCTAACAACAACCTAGGAAGACAAAGAATTCTCTTAACGTCCTACCTTTTCCTCTGCCTATGTTTCCTACTCATGTGTGCAACACTGGTCGACAGAGGCAGTTAACAATTTAATTCACTATGATCTGTGCTTTTAATCTCTCTTCATGCTGTATCTATTCACTTCCACTGAATTCTCCGTGTTTATGTTGTATTTTTAAAATAGCAAAAGTCAAGGTTATGAAAACTCTGAATTAATGCCATGAACTTCAGCAAGCTCACAGTAAGGACTAGAAACTATTGATTTGTATTTTATATCAATCTCAAAAAAACCATAAATTATATGATGAAAACATTGAAGGAAATATGCGTCTGTTTTTGAAGCTCCAGGAGGAAAAAATGTAGCACATCTTTCTGAAGAGGAGAAAAATAATTAAATGAATAAGACCGTTAGCATTTCAACAAAGGCTACACGAGAACAGCTCTTCTGCCCTCACTATCTAGACTTCTATCATCTAGTTACTTGAGAAGTGATTGTTGTTGGTTTATAAAGTATTTTGTGGTTAGGGCATTACTTTTAAAAGAAAAACCACAAAATGCTTAAGTGTGAAAAGTAGATGTGCATTACTTACAGTCTTTGCTTATGACACAACAGAGCATCAACATTTCCTTAACTGTCTTTGTAACTATGTTGCTGTGATTTCATCAAGACAACCGAACTTTGGTAGCCCAAGTTCATGGATACCCTATTACAATGCCATTATGGTAGGAAAATGATTTTAGTGGAAGTTAATGGAAACCACATTACGCTGGTAAGAGATTTTATTGTAAGTCTTTGTAGACCACATTATGATGGTCAAACAATTTCCCTGTAAGTCTATGGAGACTGCATTAATAATGCCATTATAAGAGCAAAACAATTTCAAGTAAACTCTATAGGGACTCATTTCACTGTCATGATGGTGGCAAAATAATTTCAGTATATGTTTATGGAGAGCCCCTTACAATGCCATTATGACAGCATTACTATAGTGAAAAGAAATTACAGTGGGCCCATTATAATACCATTATAATTCCATTACATTAGTTAAAAGATTTCAGAAAAGTTGTACAGTCACACTGCTGCAATGGTGGCAATTTGGTGACACAGGGTTTTAGCATATATGACACCAAGAAAACTCTAGGTCTAGGTTAAGAAAGATCAAATTGACATCCAAGGAAGAATCATGTCTATTGAGACCTATTCACCTTACTGAGTCAGTGCGATTTTATGAAAATTGTTTACTTCTACATTATCCAATCTGCCATGATAGATGGGGCTAGTTGTGATTTAAATAAAACTTTAGTCCTCTCCTTCAATATTTGTTTTCATTGCCACCTAGAAAATAGAACCCTGGGGAATCTATCCCATTTGGGGCTCCCTTTTTAGCCATTTTGATCCATCAAATAAAATTTAACTTTGAGCCTCAATGGGGAAGTGGTGGAGATCTCGATCTTTTTCTTCCCAAAAGGTTTTTGGACCTCCAAACAAATTTTCCCAACTCTTCCTATACGGTCATGATCACTGTATTAAGTGGGTATTAAATTAACCAAACATAGTTAGCTAATGTTGAAGATTCTGTTTCTGCATTGGTCCTGTAGTTTCATGAAGATGAATTTATAATAGCATGACTACAGGCTACATTCCCATTGACACTCAGATGGTAGATCCAGCATGGGGTATTGGAAGGAATGTAAAGCAACTGAGAAAGATCATGAAGGTTCCACTATTTTCCTTAGAGCAGAATGATAGCCCTTCAATAATGTCTACATCTTAATTTCTGGGACCTGTGGATGTATTAGAGGGGATTTCACTGATGCGGCTAAATTAAGCATGCTAAGAATTTAGACAGCTCTCTTGTGTTTTCTGGATGTACCCACAGATATCACAGGAGCTCTTATAATGGGGGAGCCAGAGGATCTAAGGCAAAGTCTGAGGGAAGTTAAAATTAGACTGATTCACCATGCACTAAAATGGCCAGCAGTTCCTAAAATTTAAAATTATTGGGAAAAAAAGCATTTCTACTGGATTCTCCCACAGGTATCAACCACCTGAGGCATTTTTTTCTACTCCCATGTGACTCCTTTCAGACTTTGCACTTACACTCCTGCAGATTTATGTTGTTTTACATGAGAAAGTTTGCTGTTATTATTGCACTAAATGAAATAGTGAACCTAATGTAATAATTTTTTATTATTATTGGAAAGTTAAAAAGAAGGAGAGACAAAGAGGAAGATTTTCTGTCCACTGGCCCACTCTCCAATTGGCCATAATGGCCAGAGCTGACCCAATCCGAATCCAGGAGCCCGGAACCTCCTCTGGATCTCCTATGTGGGTTCAGGATCCCAAGGGTTTGGTCCATCCCAAACTACTTTCCCAGGCTACAAGCAGGGAGCTGGATGAGAAGCAGGGCTGCCGGGATTAGAACTGGTGCCCATATGGGATCCCAGTGCATTCAAGGCGAGAACATTAGCCGCTTGGTTACCTTCCTTTGCCCCTGTAATAGATTTTTTAGACACAGTGAAATGAAACGAGTGTTGAAAGTTTTTTTGAATGACAAGATCAGAGCTGTAACACTAATAACCTTTACAACATAAAGAATATAACCATATACTCTTAAACAGTCCATTTATTTCTTAGATACATTTTTCTATTATATAATGAACTTTTAAGGAGAAAAGTTTAATTTTTTTAGTCTTATTTTGTTCTTCCTCTTCGTTCAGGAATGCACTTCTTCATTTAAGACATTTGGAAGCATGGGGAAACACCAAGCACTGTGAAAACTTCTAAAGATATTGATATCAGAAAACATACAAATTTAGTTGAAGTTTTAAATTGACGATGTCTCTACAAGTGCCTCATTTAACACACCCCCCCAAAAAAAGAAAGAAATAGCAGAATAACATCATTTCATGGAGTTCACTCAAAAAATTTTACTTTGTTACTTATCCTTTCTTTTATTTTCTGAAAACAGACTTGGAGACATTTGAGAGGTAGGATAAAGTTTCAGAAAAAGTTAAGTTCGGAAGGCCTAACGTCAAAGACATTTGCACAGGAAACTGAATATAGTTGAGTGCAGTTGTGTGAACTGAATTCAGCTAAAGAATGTGTTTCAAAGGAAGATTCATTTTAAGACATTGAAGTGAACTCCAGGTCCTGGCATACAGACACATGCTTTATCAATATTCAAGAGTATGCTAGCATGAAAGTATGCTACAGTGTTTGCCCTTCAATCTGTTATGGGCTTAGCTAGTACAGTGTTTGCATGTGGCAGCCTTAGGAGTAGATCTACAATGTGTCTGTGCTGGGTCCTACTTTTCCCAACCAATGACTGGAAGCAGCAGAAGGCTTTAACCTGGGTCATGAGTGCAACGTAAATTCAAAAATTTTGAGAGGTATTCACATCAGCCAGGCCAAGGCCTTCTGAAAACTGCCTGAAGTACATGAATTCTCCTTTCTTTGCTTTTTCTTATTCTCTTTTCACAGATGTCACATCATGTCATGCTAGAATGCAGATCTAACCTTCTCGTGTTATCTACCCATTAGCCTTCACAGATACTCTCCATCTTGCCACTGAATTATTTCTGAAAGATCTGAAATACTATGGGTGATTTTGAGAGGTGAATTCTAAGGCAAACTCCCTGATAACCTGAGTGTAATGAAAGCACCAATCTTGAGAAGAATGTGGAGTGTGACCAGGGCAAGCTCGAGTACACTGGGTGATTGCCGCATTTTTTAAAACAGCTCTCAGTGGTGACCTTGGGGGAAAATGTGTTTAAGGGAATCCCCCTTTCTGCTTTGGTTATTTAGGTATCTGAGAGATGTAGGAGAACAGTTTCCACTGGAAGAGCAGAATTGACCAGTTTTTACTAAGCATTATTGATTCCTTGCGAGAAAATGGAGAAATAACTAGTCGTGGGGTCTACGTGTGAGACAAACATCCTTTTTGATGCTTAACAGAAGAGCTTCGGAGGCAAGAGCTTCCTCTGCAAACGCTCAGCCAAGGCAGCAGAACTACCAGGCTCCATTCAATACTCTGAGCATGAAAATACTGGACTCTAAAACACCATTTGGGAATTTTACATCTATGCTTTCTAAGGGTTTTGTGTTCGTGGCAGTCCCAGAGGCCCCAGGTTAAGTAGGGTTGAAGCACCCCTCCCTCATATGAGCAAGCTTTCTCACTCACCAGGGAGATGATGCCTGAGTGTATCCTTCACGGAGCAAATGTTGCCACCTTTGTGAGAACTGTTCCCCTTTTCTCCCCTCTACCCAGCTGAGAAGCCAAGTCAAGTCCAAGCAGAGCCTGCTGCGGGACATGCTACACCTTTTATGGATGAAGGCTATGCCATCAATCTTCAAAAATTAGCCAGAACATATTAGCAGAAGTCAGGAAAGGACCTGTGGGGACTGGCTTGCAAGGATTCTTGATTAAAAATTTCAAGATATAAGATCAAATAGGAAAAATAAAATCACTAACTGAGGGTACTTTAGGACTTGATCAACACCCTGGGGAAGTGTTCCAGGAGTTGGGGTGAACTCAGCTGCCCACAGTGATTTGTAATTAACTAGAGGAGAGATGGATACATTGAGAAAACTCCTTGTTGGGTTGGTCCTGGGGAATGGCAGAAGGAGGATAAACAAGCAAAGGGGAGAGAGAGAGCTCATGCTGAAATGGATGCATTTTGCAAGATTAGAAGACCTGACCATGTTCTGTGTTCTAGAAGACCCAGAGGATACCATGTGAAACAGGCTACAAGAACATTTTGTGAGACGTGATTTCCAAGCCTTCAGAGGTGACTCCTCTGTGTAGACCAGGGAGAGAAGGACAGTGCTATGGGCTGGATTATGCTCTACCCCTAAAAGTGATTGTAAGTGATTGTCCAGAATCCCAAGATGTCAGCTTATTTAAAAAGTGAGTTTTTCTGGAAGTAATCAGCTTAAAATGAAGCTGTGAGGGAGGGTGATTTGTCATCCTATATGATGGTCAACTCCCATAAGTAAACTAACAGGAGGCATATTTGCTGCACTGGTGGCAGCGGGCCATGAGATGCCTGTGTTTCAACGTGCCTGAGTTCAGCTTGCAACTCCACTCCTAAACAGCTGCCTGCTAATGTACACACAGAAGGCAGACAACAATAGCTCAAGTAGCTGGGTTCCTGCCATCCATGTGTGGGACTCTGATTGAGTTCCAGACTTCCTCCTTCAGGCTGGACCAGTACTGGCTGTTTCAGACATTTCAGGACTAGCCAAGTCATGGGAAGCCTGTTTTATTTATTTTTTCTTATTTCTCTTTCTCTTCCCTTAAATACATAAAATGAATAAACAACAATGTTGAAAAAAAATGAAGCCAGGAAGTAGTAAGAAAGGAATCCTCTGCAAGTTTGAATGGCCATGTTTGTACCAAATCACCTGGTGGTACTTACTATGGAAGTCCTAGGGCGCGCGCGCACACACACACACACAGGTTCTGGATCTAATAGTCAAGGCAGTGATGGATTCCCAAAATAACTGAATCCAGATGTCAGGACCAAAGGTCCAGAAGCAAGAGGTTTCCATCAGCAATCAGCAATGCCAGAGAGACAGTCAAGGGGCTCAACCCATGGAGAACTGGGGAGATCACTGATAATGCCTGGTGTCGCTGGGGAATTAATGCACAGATAGGCAGCTGTGCAATGATGCTTAGCATTTGGAATTATAATCAGGTGAAAAGATAAGGAGACCCCCCCAACACACACACACACACACACACACACACACACACACAAAACCTTAACATTTGCTCAGTTCCAATCCTAAGCCAAATCTCTCTTATGGGACACCTTTGAAATGCCCCAAACTTACAGGACAATGGACCTATAACTATATGCCAAGTTTATGTCCCAAGTCCTTCCCCAAATGGACCTATGACCTTTCACCCTGGAGAGTGCATACTGGGGAAAGATGGGCACCTAGGCATTCTGAAGACTGCTGGATGATGATACCCATGAGACCTAAGCCATGCATTGTGGTCCCTTGGTTAATGAAAGGAGTCCTGATGGAGGACTGGCTTGAAGTGCTATCGTCTGAAAGGCATTCCCATGGTTTCCACATGCTCTGTGACAGTTGACACTTTGGCACTTGACATAATCCCAATGATGAATCCTGGTCTACTGAGTATGAGCTTTGAGAATGGGGAAGCCGGGGCCTGGCGTGGTGGCCTAGTGACTAAAGTCCTCGCCTTGAATGCACTGGGATCCCAGATGGGTGCCGGTTCTAATCTCAGCAGCCCTGCTTCCCATTCAGGTCCTTGCTTGTGGCCTGGGAAATCAGTCGAGGATGGCTCAAAGCCTTGTGATCTTGCACTCGTGTGTGAGAGACCAGGAAGAGGCTCCTGGCTTCTGGCTCCTGGTTTCGGATTAGCTTGGCTCCAGCAATTTTGGCTGCTTGGGTAGTGAACCAATGCCACTGATACCAGACTTTTAAGAGTAACATAGTAATGACTCTTGCTTTTTAAACTTCTAAGCAAGAGTTGTAGGCATCTTTAAAGTCACAGAGCTAAACTCAGAATTGCGTGAGACCAAAGCTGTGCTGCCCATCAGCATTTATTAATGACTGTTTTAATAATACATATGCTTAGGAGAATTAAAAATATATATGTTAACATAGAGCAGAACATAAAGAAAAAATCCCTCTGGAAGTAGATTAATTCAGACTTGAGAGAATCATCCAAATACTCAAGACAATTTCCCCCTCAATTCTGCTTCATATAAATAAAAAAAAAAACAAGATGACAAAGATCATTTATGCTATCCCCAATCCACGAAACTATGCTTCCGATACGTACGAGTTGATGAAATCTGAAAAAAACTTTTCATCTTTTTCCTCTTCATATTAACAGCTATGTGCATTTTAAGATATTTCACTCATATGTTTCTAATCCATTTGAAATGAAAATTATTTAAAAAGCAACTTTTGAATTTGCCTTTATGAAGAAAGGGAGATCATGCTTTGCCAAGAAGGTATGGACTTGAATATTCAAAAGTTAAGTTTAAGATTTCAACCACAAGAACATTCACAGGGTTCTTCATTCAGAAAAAAAGTTCTCAGACTTTGCATTTCTTACTAAGTAAATTTCTTGGGATCATTTGGAAGAATCAACCCTAACATCCAAGCCCCTCTAAGGTCCACCACGCTTAGGTGTTGAGAAAGTAGGGAGGCAGTTCTGGATGAGCTTGTTCTGGCTCAGCCTGAAGAGGCTCTTGGATGTGGACAGTAGTGCTGCATATCTGGAGGAGAGGGTGGGTCACAGAGAGGCATCCCTTTCCCTTGTGCGCCCTTCTGAATCCTGACAGGTGCTAGCATCTCAGTTCAGATGCAAGTGAGGACATCTATGAGGGAATCCTGAGATGTCAACATTTTTGCTGGAAAATTACTGAGAGATACATCCAGATACAATTCAAACAATGTTTGTTTCTGATGAAATAGAAACTAACATGAAACTGTTATTACAGTATTTGAATAGAAACTCAGCTTCCATTCCAGAGAGTCTGTGACTTTTTCATCCTAAATACTCTAGGTATACTTTTAAAGAATCGTCACCTTGCTTAAATATTTATTTATTCATTTATTTAAAAGGGAGAGTAAGAAAAAAACAGAAAGAGAGATTTACTCCCCAAATTGCTACATCACAGCTAGGAACCTGCAACCCCATCTAGGTCTCTCACACAAGTGTCAGTGGTCCAAGTACTTGGGGCATCTCTGCTGCTTTCCCAAGCACGTCAACAGGGAGTTGAATTGGAATTGGAGCAGTGGTGACTTGGACCACTGAAGCCATGGAACACAGGTGTTAGCATCACCACACTGGCCCAGACTTTTGACTTTAAGATGGACCCGGATCAGCACTGGTTTACTCCTGGGGAGTTCTCAGAAAGCTACTGACTCTGTCCTTCCGCATACCACACTATTCCCAATTTTTTTCCCAGGGTTGCAGAAGGTATGGCAATAGTCTGTTGCCCTGGAAACTCTGTACAGTGGTCTGCCACAGGACTTTGCTTGGCATGCACTGGGGAGGTGAACTAACCATACTAGACTGCTGTCATTATGTAGTGCAGGAAGAGAAAATAGTTACTCAGAGTGCTTCATAGAATGCTCTACTGCTAATACCCACTTCTGCCCTCCAAGTAGCCTTTCAAGCCCAGAGTTGGGACAGTCTGGCTTTATTTTACACAGAACAAGAACAGTTAGTGACTGACTATAGAGCAGGGAAGGAGTTGGGGTGGAAAAGACAGTGGATTTAAAGTTGTAAGATTTATTTTTCCGCTACCAGTTTACAACCTTTCGCAAGTCCTGTCTGCTAAGCAGTTCAGAAGAGCAGTGTTCACATGGAAAAATTAAACTGATGGTGATCCCTTTGTTTCTTTAGACTGCTACAAAAGTGTAATTGTGTGTCTAAATGACCTCAGAGGAGTCTCTGCCATCTTAGAATGTCCCTTACTACAGCACTGATTATCTCCTGGGAAATAGGCTCTATTCATGCCAGGCTGCAATTAAAATTTCATCTAATTTTCCCTCTATGTTAATTCCATGAAGGGTGGACTTGGTGGTGCTGGAACTACAAATAGGCAAACTATGGTAGGTCAGCCAGGAAAGAAATTCTGGGATCTGGTGCGGTGACTCCATGGCTAAATTCTCACCTTGGAACTGCCAGGATCCCATTTGGGTGCCAGTTCTTGTCCTGGCTGCCCCACTTCCCATCCAGCTCCTTACTTCTGACCTGGGGAAGCAGCAGAGGATGGTCCAAGTCCTTACAGCCCTGTATGCATGTGGGACACCTGGAAGAAGTTTCTGGCTCTTGGCTTCGGTTCAGCTCTGGCCATGTGGCCATTTGAGGAGAGAACCAGCCGACAGAATATTTTTGTGTCTCCTTCTCCACATAAATCTGATCTGCCTTCTTCAGTAATAATAAATAAATCTCAAAAAACAAGGAAAGAAATTCTGGGTGCATTTGGCTGTGGTGATAAGGGTTGGAGAAAACGTCCAGTTCGCTCATCTCACGGCATCCTTGCGAGACCTTTTTTGCCTTTATGCTTGAAAGAGCTGACTCAGGAATGCTGTGACAGACTTTAACTTAGAATTTTCTTATTTTTCTGGATTTCTGTCTCCTTCTTAATGGTATTTTAATGCAGTTTTTGTGTTCAATTATAATAGTGTTGCTAAATACAGTAGGTCTGATTCCACAGAAGAAGAATAGTTTTTTCAAAATCAGCATTTTCCTGCTGATTTGCCAGCTGTTTCAATAAATACTCATCTCCCAACTTCAAATGAGTATATTGCTCTCCTACTAAATATAAATGCCATCCACAGCTACTGTATGCTGGCTTTTGCGTTCTCCTTGAAACCCAGTGCAAAATCTGCTGCATGAGAAACCTTTCTCTCAACTTTGAGTGGATGATTTTGCTGACTCAGGGTCCGGAAATGTAATCAGTGATTGTTTTCCTGGTCATTTCATCCCAATGCAAATGTTTACGTATGTGTAAGTGAATTAATACCTTCTCCTATGCCAAACCACGTCTACTCTTCTATCTGAAAAACTCAGGAAATGAATGGCAGTCTGGGTAGTATAAAATTGTAAAAGGACACGTCTATTTCACAGTTTATTTTTTTTAAAAAAATTAAGTGTTTTTGCTTTGCCTCGCTCAGTAAGCTGGGATCCAACATACAGAAGGCAACAGCATCAGTTTTTACTTTTAGACACAATAGAGAAAGACAACATGTGGATTCCATGTGAGGAGCAGGCATTGTTCAACTATAATGGCAGCCGATAGCATCTTTCATATAAGTTTTGTACTATTCACACTAAGATAGTGATAACATTGGCTAAGGACCAGCAGGAGCAGGACTATTCGCAGCTATACACTGTTTTCTCACAGCTCTTGTTGAATTGTATGGGTGCATTTTTCTTATTTCTAATCATTAGTAGAAGAAATACAAGCAATTAAGCCTTTCAATATATTTTAACAATTGTAAAAAGGCAGCTATAGTAATTGCAGTAAGCATATTTGTTGGTGTTTGTATTTAGAAAAATACTAGTTGGTCTTTTATTTGATAGAAACCAAAGCTTGGGAAATTGCAGCAGAAACAAATCACATTCGAAAGCAAAGTTGCTTCACTTAAAAATATTTTTTTTGTAAGTCTATGCTTTTTGAGTAAACATTTCTTTCCAATAGACCCACCGGTTAGGTTAATTAAAGGCAAGTGAGGACTGCTGGGTTGTTAGGTAGCTGGCCTCATGGGTTGATTCTTGGACTGATAACAAATCTCTGTGGTAACTACATCTCCATAGCCACCACGCTGACAATTTTCCAATCAAACGATTCCCACATGCTTAGAAGATGAGAAAGACTGTGAGGTTCCAAGGCCTGAGTCCGTGGTCTACACTCTGACACGTGGGTGGCCAGGAGTAAATGTCCAGCAAACACACTCTGACTTGGTAACATGTTGTTTTCACAAAATGACATTTGTGGCCCACCCTGAATTCTGGGTCCACAGATGACCTACACATAAGGACCAAGTCCAGGGCAAGAAAGCAAACAGCCACGCATTGACTGGAGTTGGCCGCTTCGGGTCGTCGGTTTTTGTCAAAATAACTGGCCATTTAAATGAATTCAATCATTTTAAAAATCAGTTGCGGATGCAGATGCAGCCACAGTCGAACATAGTTGACATTCTTTTCCTTGCAGCTGGAATTAGAAATTAGACACTTTTTTAGACTCCCATCCATTCACAGCCCATTTTCTTTGCATACTTTATGGCTTCAGATTTCTGAAATAAATCTTATATGCAAAGTTTGATTTAAAATGTTTTAAGTCATGTAATTGGGATTGTTTATAGGATTTTCCGTGGGTTTTATCAGATGATGATGATACTTAGATTAAATCATACACGCTTAGAGATATTTTGATGTTTATGGATGAAACATCTAGCTTAGTGTCATTTTTATGCTTTACTTCAAAACTTCAACATGACATGCTCAAATCTTGTCAGCCATCTGACGAGCTGACCTTTTTGTTCAACAAACTCACCTGATTAGAAATTTTTAAATTAGTAAGCTCCCTGTGGGCAGGGAGGCTTTGTTTTCTATAGTCTCTGCTCATTGCCCAGACTAGTGCTTCTTATACAGCATATCTCCATCAAATATATATTTTATATTCAAGCACATCATACAATTTCATTATATGCATAGTATATTTCAAATGACATAGCAGATCCTAGGATCATCAAACAAAACAGTCTTTCTGTATTATTAACTGTGCCAATCAATAGAGAAAGAGGTATACTAGTTACAATTTACAAATACACTTCAAAAAAATCATGCATTAAATTTACTTTGGTACCCCCAAATTAGAATGTAAGCATACAGGAGGACTTCAAAAAGATCTATGGATATATATGCATTTTATGAAAAAAAAATATGGTTGCATTTTTAAAATATTTGCACCAAAATAAATGTCTTTTAATTCAACATTTTGTACATGTTCTAATGTTTCTTCATACTATATTCTGTTAGGTTTAACACGGAAATGAAAAACAAAGAAGAGGTATCCTATATTGTAAAATAGAGAAATTCGGAAAAACAGCTGAGCAAAGTAACATGTTTGCAAAATTATGGATGAAAAAGAATTAGCCAAAACAATGAGCAGGAGGTGCACTTGGCAACCAAATCTTGAAGGGTCATGTGAAGTTAATTTTAAAAAAAATGTGTTTTAAATTGAAAGGAACAAATTCACTAGAGGTTTATTTATAGGAACGTGACACAAAGTAGTGTGTTTAACAGACTGTTGATTGTGGTGTGGAAAATAGGTTGGAAGAACCAATGAAATCTTTCACTTGGGAAATAATGTGGCATTAAAATAAGGCAGCGACTTTGGATTTGGAGAGATTTCAGTGGATTTAAAACATATTTAGGGAGAAATATGGAAAGAATTGAAACTCATGGATTTAGGAGATGGGGAAGAAAGAGTAGCGAGGGCCAAGAGAAATTCCAGCACATGACCTGGAAAACTGGATGGATGGTGGTGTCACCGAGCAAGATAGAAAATAGAGGGAAAGTTTATAGGTGTGTGGGTGCTGACGAAGAATCATCACAGTAATTTTGAGCATATCAAACTTGAGGCGCCAAAGTCACACTAAGGAAAATGTGAGCTGATTGTTGCTGCAGGGGCCGGGAGAGGGCCGAGTTGGCTTCCAATCAAACCTGGAACAGATGGTAAAATTATCCACAAGTGCAGCTGCCCTAACCTCCTTTAAAAAGGCCCTTCCTGGTCTCGAGTCACGCGTCTTCTCCTTGCTCTTCTTCCCCTGTAGCCCACTCCTTCACATCTGTCTGCTGCACCGGGAAGGGAAACCCCTGACTGTGGTTCCCTGAAAAAAAAAGGCCATCTAAATTCTTTCCATTATATTTGGCTGAGTTATTCTTTCCCTGTTGAGCGGCGAAATCTATCATTTTGGCGAGTGGCAAATCTAACATGACCAAGACAAAGTCTTAAACATGTGTACAGGGCTAAACAGAATGATGTGGGGTGAGAGAAAGGGCTTTAGGTCATCAATACAGAGATGGAAAGAAGCGACAGAACAAGAGGAGGGCTGAGCATGGAACCCTGAAGAATGAAAGAGAAGTCTTACAAAAACATTGAGGAAAGTAGTGACAGAAGTTAATACAAAAGAAATATTGGCTTCGATCAAAATAACATTGAAATCCGGTAAAGTGAAGACAGAATAAAAGATGTTGAATGTAATCACATGCTATCAGATTCAGTAATTGTGAGGAGTGATTTGAAGGTTGTATAGAGACTAAGACCCTGTGCCACCAAGGACCCACCGCCATATCCTCTTCCTCACAGCCCCTGAAATTCTCCCAAGTCCAACTGTTCACCAGACAATCCGGCATTTCACCTGAGAAATGCCCATCTCCCAGCCCATTCCTCAGCCCCGCTTACCCATCATCCTTAGGCATTCACCTGAGAGACCAATCTATTGGGCCCGCCCTCAATCCCTCCCAATCCCGCTCCCCACGCCTTAATGGCTCACATGAACAAAAGGAGCCACAAGTGCCTCCACGTTGCCCTTTCCTCGCTGCTCTTCCACCACCTCAGTCCCGCTCCTGCCCCACTGGAATAACCCTCCTAAGACACTTCGTTGTATGTGGTGTTTTTAGCTCCAGGTAAAAGAACTAGGCTGTGGGAATTAGCTGCGTGTTAACAACGTAAGAACCAGAACTTCAACTGGTTTAAGTAATTAACTGTAATTATATGATTGCTGGCCAAGCATGTGGACACACAAATAATACTGTTGATGACCTGGAAAATGGAGAATATGAAATACAGACAAACATCTTTTTAACAGACAAGGCTGAGCTAGGAAAGACATTTACAAGTTGAAAGGACCTGTAAGATTTACACAGCAGGTTTTTTATTTTGAGAAATTTGTTCACTTATTTATTGTTTCAATATGAAGTGAATGGAAGGGAAGAGAATAGTATCTCTGAATAGGAAGTTGCTGGGATCCAGGCCCAGGAGTGTGCCAGCACTGGATGGAAGAGAGGGGCCCTATTTTGGGAATGTCAGCAAAGAAGTGAAGTGAATGCACAGATAAAGTTGTTGGGCTTGGTGATTTGTTTTGTCTCTGATGGCAAGGTGATGAGGGAGGAAAGACACTACTGACTCATCTCAAAAGCCCTTCTGAACAACTCTGCTGCAGGATGTGAGTGTGTTCTGGGATGTGTTGCATATAGGCTTAGTGATATACAATAGAAGAGAGCCTTATTTTATATGCTTAGTGATGGCTTGGGAATATATAAAACCACAGCCCCATTGTATTCAGATTTATATAAGAGTAAAACGTGTCTGGAAAATTGGAAATAAAATGCTAATTCAGGCTCCCGTGTTGTGGCACAGAGGGGAAGACTGCCCTCACTGTAGGGCTTGCACCCCATGAGGGCACCAGCTCCTGACCTGGCTGCTCCACTTCTGATCTCATTCCCTACTGACAGCTGAGGGCAAACACTGGAAGATGGTCCAAGTACTTGGAAGCCTGCTACCCTCATGGGTGACCTGGAAGAAACTCCTGGCTCCTGATTTCAGCCTGACCCGTTTCTGGAAGGCTTGAAGATTTCCCAGACCATCTCTGTTGTGATTTATATTCTTATGGATCACCTGTTAAGGGACACTGGCTGAGCAATGAACGGAGAGGCAGCCAAGTGAGGGGAAAGAGTAGACCAGGCAGCCGGCTCTGGCTTTGAGCCTGATTTCCCCCTGTCTGCTGGGTCAATCTATCACTACTAATCTGGCTTAACATTCTTCACACACAGCATAGGGAGGGTAATCCTTAAATCCTGGTTTCATATCATGGTTAGGAAGATTAAAAGGAATCGTACACTATAAATTCCTGAAGAACGCAGAAGATATTTTTCTGTAGAACACAGTGTGTTTCTGAACAGAAAAGTCTAGATCTAGATGAAGATAGAAATGATTCAACCTTGATCCATGCAACTGAGTGTGTAAGTTCTTCCACAGCTAAATCACTAATATTCAGTCTGACTGAACAACTGTGAGTGGTGAGGGGCTAACTAGTGTTTATTTCATATTAATATATCTACCTGGGAGCTTTAGTTTATGAAATATTTAAAGAAGAGTTAAAATAAAAAAAAACAGAAAAAGTAGAAATGACTTCCAGTTGCCTAAATACCTTTAATTTCAGCATCTTAAATTTACCACTGGATGCCATGCAGTCCTCCTACTTGGTATAGTTATTAAAATATGGTAAGAACTAATTAATTGTAAGTTGTGTCTACACACTGCACCAAACAGCATTCTTCTAATACCTATGAGGTTGGACATTCATGTTTTGTATATAGGACATCTGGCTTTCAGCAAGATTAAATTCCAAGCTGCTATCAAATTGGATTTTAACTCAAGTATTTCCAGTTTTGATATTCTTTAATGATGATGCTCAGTCTTGCTAAAGTACATTATAACAGGTACAATCCCATCTCTGTATCCCTCAAATATATATGCAATTTGAGATAAATACATATATGTATTTAAATACAGATATATACTGGTTTTAGCAGAGTGAGTCGAACAAGGTCAAGAGCTCATTGAAGGGTAGAAGAACTAGTTAATACATACACAGATTGGGGCATATTACTAAAATCTCATTTTAATCGCAACATATGCAAAATAATTTTAAAATGTTCACAGAACAATGAAATTAAAGGTAAGTTTGTTTTGATAGAGATACAATTTTAAATTCATGCAATTTTTAAAAGTTCTTTAAAAATGTTTAATTTCTCTATTCTGTTTATAGTTTTAGTTGCCTCCATTCAAACTTCAATATTTTAAATTATCTTTATGTATGTAAGTTATTTTTCTTGATACAGTTCTTTAGGCTCAAGGATTTCCTTCAATATTCTTTCGTAATACATATTTTCTATGAACTATTGGAAGACCTCATACAAAAGAGATGGATTTAAGCAAATTCCTGATAACAATAATATATTGAAAAGTACTCTAAGTCCTTTTTAAGATTAGTTCATGTCTTCTATTTTGAAATCTGAGGGCCATATATCTAAATATTTGCTGGTTCCATGTGTTTCCCACTTCAAGATCTGTTGCCAAATATCTAAACTGCTATTGCCTTGATCATTTTTCTCACCACACCAAACTCTTCTCATATATTCCATTTGTAGGAACTTCATACACCATCTAATCACTCATAAATTGCTATAGTTGTACTTCTTTTTGCTTTAGCTTTAGTAATACTGCATTCACTCAATTCATTCAAACTTTTTGTTCTTTGGGCCACTGAAATTTTAATTTATTGAATTTACTGATTATTTTATGATGTGACAGGAACTTTTTTTTAAATTTGTCTTTTGTTTTCTGAAGTAGAGGAGAGAGAGAAAGTTTACTGCAGAGATTTTCACAATGACTTTAGGCTGGGACAGGTTGAAGTTATTACTCCTTTGAAGAGAATACAAATCTAGGGTCCTTGTCTTCTTTGTGGTTACATTTTATTGGGGAAAGTGTAAATCTAATAAGTACATAATGTATAAACATATTAGAAGCTGACAAATGATATTTGGTTCCATTACTTGTCTTGCTCACATGCTATATCACTAGATTTGGCTTTCTAAAAAAGCTAGTGTTCCTATTGTGTGAATTCATATTTCTCAACTTGACATTTTCAGTTGCATATAGATTAAATCCCTGTTCAAGTAACAGACTGTCCCTTTTTGTCCTATGGCACACTGAATTTAATTTTTTTCAGAATTGTCATTCCCAAAGTGTAGCAAGATCTCTCAAGCTTCTTGTATGTGCTACTAGGCCCACCATGATCACAATCTTTGCTCCCAACACTTGGCACAAACAGTGTTTAGTAGGGTCTAAGATTCCACGACTGTTGACCATGCTAGGGAGCTCAACTATGTCCTGCCCACCATGTTCTGGAGCTTACCATGAGAGCCATACCTGCCATGCCTCCCGGCACAATCCCATCTCATCTCAGCTATTCTATTTAGTGAATCTTTTGTTATAAACCTGTCTTTGTGGATTAGATCTGATGCTGGTTGACTTCAGGGATCAGCTCTGTGTTGCCAGCTTCTAACAAAGCACCTGTCATCAGACATGAACTAGGTTATTAGCCGGTAAATGAAAGTAGATAGAGAAATTATCACAGTTAGGACCTACTATGATCATCACTGAAAAAGCTAATCTTTCTAAAAAATTGACAGATGGCATAGAATATCTCAGTCATAGCTTGCATCCAAAAACACGTTTTACATCTAAGCCCTGCCCTGAGTGCTTCCTATGTGTAGCTCATTTAATCCCCACAAGAATCATAGCACCTATCTTAGCATTTACAAATGAGGAAACAGTGGTTACATGGTCCCTTGCAGTCTCATTTCAGGACCCCAAGTGTCTCCTCATAACAAAAGTAATCATCGGATGCTGAAGTAGCTGATTTCTCTGAGGAACGAAGATGGCCATACTGAATATTGACTGTTCCTAACTCTCTCAGGAGGCACACCTCAAATTTGCTTTGAAGGTTAAAATTATTATTCATCCCACACATATGGTTCGTCTGGACCTGTTTATTCTTCTCAAAACAGACTAGGTAAATATTTTTACATTGAATAATTTTATATAAGGCCTCAATTATAAGTAAAGTATATGTTTCTGATTATACAGACATTGCCTTGTAGACACAGAATTTTTCCTGAATAAGCATGAATGCATGTATGTGTGTATGAAAGTACTTAACTGCATGATTTCACATATATAGAACATTCCTCTTTAAATAGAATTAAATGATTGCACATAAATGCAAACCTCCTATATTACATTCAGGCTTCTAATTGCAAAATCTGGAAATAGGCCTAATAGCATTTTTGAAATGAAAGCATCATATTTATGGAAAAAACTCATTCAGCTTTCATTTCCATTACTCTTTGTGTGGGAGTTCGCTAGGTATAGTCCTAGATATAAGAAAGAGAAAAAACTTATTTTGCATTCTTTTTTAACTTAGCCATGTGAAATTGTGTGCAAAGCTATAAAAAAAATCTGAAAATTGCCGGCAACAAACCCTAGCTTGCTACTTCTATTCTCATCGTAGAAGCAGCCGGCAGAATGTACATCGGGGCGATTTAGGAATCAGTGAATTGTTGCTGGGCGTGCCATGGAAATTGGGTGGGTACACAGGACAGCAATGAATTTCTTTTTCTGAAAACGAAGCACTTCCCTACAAATTTAAATGCCATGAATGGAGGGGAAAGGGGCAGGAAACACACAGATGAGATGAGCACAGTCCGAGGCCCAGAGGCAGTGCCCACTCTGTCTTAAATATGGTTTCTTAGAAGCCCTGAACTTAGAATAGCACCATTACCAAAAGCTATTTTCTGTGTGTTTCAATTAATTCACTGCCCAATTTCTTTAATTTTTCTCATGATTGAAGACTAGCTAATTGATGACTTTTGTTTCCAATGTACCCCTTTGGTGAATCATAAACTCCTACAGATCTCAGGTTGCATTTTATTTATCTTTACGAAAATGTTGCAATATGCTGGAAGTAAGGAGTGGCTAAACAAGGAAGTGTCTTCAGCAGGGACAAGAAGCGCCAGTTTCAGCTACACTCAAGTTTAATTAGTAATTGACGGTCTTAGTATGGATGTTTCGAATGCTGGTTTCAGACTCAAAGGTGTTGGGACATTCTTTTCAGAGGCTGGCCCTGCCTCTTTGCTAGTCCTTTCTCTAAGAGATGGTTCTCACGGAGGGGTGGGGAGTTTTGTGCCTTGTTCATGAACACGGGACTTGGTCACAGAAGAACTTGATCTTGACACATCCCGTCCCTCTTTCTTTCACGCTTTTTCTTACACAAAACCCAAAGCTGTATGTCCCTGGACTAAATTGTCAATAAAAAGAGCATTCCAGAAATTTAAAGAAAAAAAAAAAAACCTACTGCAATAGTTGAGTGTATTATTTCTGGTTACTCCTGGTTATTGAGTTATTTTCTTCAATTTCATAACCTAGTTTTATTGATTTTGCTAAATATTTTCCCAAACTTCCCAAGGAATTTTTGAAATGCCTTTTGATCCGAAAGAAAAAAAACTCTTCAACTGCATGTGCGATGAATGAGTCTCGCTCCTTTCTCCTTCTCTTTCCAGTTCCTGTGCAACACCGACTGTTGTGCTTTGAATGTCATAATCTGCCTTGACAAGGAGCTCACGTTTTCTGCGAGATTTTCATTTCCAGACAAATTACTAGTCCAGAATGGCACAGGTGTATGCTTTGTAGCCATCTGCAAACCCGGGAAGGGCAGCAGGGTTAAAGACCTAAATGAGGACTAAGCTTGTCATTCACCATGAGAAATTCTCTGACAAGGAAGCACAACTTCATTGTGATTTCTATGGTTACCATTTTCATCCCAGAGATTAAAAAAAAAAAAAAGACCAGTTCTTTTGCAAGATTTTTTTTTCCACTTTCCCCTGAGGGAGAACAATCTGTTTCCTCTGAATTTCTGTTCCCCAGTTCTTTACCCTTCTTCTACTTTTCTTGGCACTTATTTCACTTACATAAACTCATTTGGAAAGGGAAATGGGCTTAGGCCTTCAACTTCAAACAAAATACAGGCAGAATGAAAGATGCCAGTTATGGGGAAGAAATCAGAAGAAATCAGACATTCTACATTGAAGTAAAAAATATAAAACTATGGGTTACAGAATTTACGATAGATAAAAGCTCTTGTTTAAAAAAATTGCATAGGCGGTATTGAAGATTCCTGTTAAGATGCTATGAGAAAACAAGTAGCATATAATCAAAGATGTTAATGTTTCATTGTATGATTTTTTAAAAATATTTCCAGAAACTCCAAGACTTTATTGAAACATACTAAATTAATTTTAAATTCCCAATGAAATACACACTCAATTTTGGCAGAGGGACAATTTAAACCAAAAGAAAAAGAAACAAACGAAAAAAAAAAACTACTGGAATGTTGGTACTCTCTGGTAATGCAACTATCATGGTAGCTTTCCCAATTTAGTCTGTCTTCTCTCCTCCAGCACATTCTAGGCATTAAAAACACAATAGGCAGTACATATTTTGAGATCACATACAATCTAGTTTATAATCAATGCCGCGAAAACTTTCACCTAACGCAAAAGTGCATGCCCCCTGTTGTCTTCCTTAGTGATCAACAACTTATCAAATATTTTGGCTAAATCGTTATATTGGTGTCTTCTAAAATATGGTGGGTTTGTTTTTTTTTTGCCATGACACAGAATTTCCAACTTGACCAGGTTGTTTCATTGCATTCAGTTATATTCATTATGATGAGTCAATAAATTTGCTGTTGAAGAGAAAATACAAGGGTGATTTCCAAAGTACTGAAGTCTTTTTAAATTGTATGAATTCACACAGATACATATATGCCATGAAACTGTGTCCTTATTAGTGCCATAAACATTGACAAAGCAGGTCTGTCCTGACCAGGATATGTTTGAAATGCTGCAGTGAGACCATAAGAAAAAATGCCTAATGAGTCCTGTACTCTCACCTCAGCTCACAAAATTTAAAACCTGATAAGACATCATCCTAATCTCACCATTGTTAGGAAAAGCCAGAAGACCTCCCAAGCTCAACACTCTTGAAGTCCCATAAAAAGAAAAAAAATTATGTTATCAATGTAAATATTTTTAGCAGCTATTCAATTCTTCAGACAGGCTTTGCCTCTTAAACCCATCATCTTTTGTCATTACGGTTACTTTCAAGCCAAAGGGATCTTTCAATTAGCTTCTGATCAAATGTGAAATCTTGCTCTTTGGTTCCTCCACTACCCTCTGGAAACTGCGAGAGTGCTAGTTAATGTTCCTGCAATTATTACCCTAGCTACTGTATATAATTAGCATTTGCTTCAGGGATACAAAGAAGAGAGTTCAAAGTTAAATGTCATCTCTTGGCTCTAGCTTTTGAAGGTGGGATCATCTGGAGGCGCTTCAAGCAGACTTTGGGGCAGAAAGGTTGGTGTTGACTCAGCGTATGTTCTTCTCCTCTCCCCCAGCTACCTGCCTTCCCAGGGTAGGGCTTCAATGGAGGGTCCTTTCCGACAGCTCTGGCTCTCCCAGACTGTAATGGCACCTGCCTTTAGAAGCTGCCTGTCTCTGGCCTCCTGGGAACTGGTACGTTTTGGACACTCACAAGCAGAACTTACCAAATAATACAATCTACCATTGTTCAGTGACCTAATGTGCCTCATGTACTTCTAAGGAGTAACTGAGAAACAAAGAAATTTTTGTTTCATGCTGTTAGTCTTTGACTATACCAGTACTGTGATTTCAAAGTATGTACTTATTTCACTTACATAAACAAATGCTGAAGGCATTGTGGAATACTGTGACAGGGTTAAAATATCTTAAGGTGCAGGTATTTGGCACAGAAATCAAGAAGCTGCTTGGGACACCTGCATTCTGAGTCAGAGCTCTTGTGTTCAATTCCCAGCTTCACTCTCAAATCTGGCTTCCTGATAATGTGCACACTGAATAAGGACTTAAAACATGGGTCACTGCATCCATGTGGTAGGTAAGGTTTTAGCCCCTAGGCTGGGGGGAAAATACAGAATGAATCAATGGATGGGATATCATCTATCTTACTGTATGCCTTTTGGTTTATTTCTCTTTTTCTCTCTGTTTCCTGATCTTCAAAATAAGTAAATTTTTAAAATGCAAAGCTACCTAAGGAAATGTGTGATAACCCTTGAAATGATTATTTAGCAATAACATAACAAGGCCAAAACTAACATACATACTATTTACTCCATAAATCGAACAAAACACATGCATACATGCATATGTAAGAAGTCACAGAATGCATCAGTAGAACAATCTGCCAATGTAACGGTGGATATCCTTGGAGATATTAAATTATCTTATTTAATAGTTTCAATAAAATGCTACCATCATGTGAACTATACCAAAGTACTTATAATTATCGTGTTACTATATTTTATCTTAATGCAAAGAAAAGCAGTTTTCACTCATTAAAGAAGAAATGAACTAAAATTTAGCTATCACAACTTTGGTGGTTGAAACTATAAGATGTCTCCAGTACTGCTTCCAACTCTTTTGATCCAATCTGAAAATGAAAATCAATTTCCCTACCTGTGTAGTTAGGCTTGTTGGGGATAACTATGACAAAGGTGTAAGTCTCCCTCTGATATCTAGCTTTCTAGCTGACTATAGCTGAGCCTCCTAATCATGTTCTACAAAGGTATTCCTCTCCTCCCTCCTCTATATTCTAATCAAAGAAAATGTGGGTGTCTTAAGTATGTGCTTATATTGTGTCAATAGTGTGCCTTATCCCAGAGATCTCTTCTAAACCAGTGTTGGTTTTTATTTTATGATTAAAACCATGATTTTTAAAAATGGTCCTAACCCAACGATATTATTTACAGAAATATTATTCTATAATAATTACTAAGTTATATTCTCTTTTCCTGCTGTGAAGCTTTTCAAGAGTAAAAGGTCAAGTTAGGAAGTTTCTGAGATTTGACATTGTGACATAATAGATAAAGGTACCGTCTCTGACACCAGCATGCCAAATAGGCCCTGGCTTGTATACAGGATCATCCTTTTTGGATTCACTGTCGGCACAAAGCAACAAAGGTAATCTAAGTGTCTGGACTACTGCAACCCATGTGAGAGACCTAAATGAAGCTTCTTATTCTTGCTCTAGACATGAGCAGACTGAGTAGTTTAAAAAATAATTCTTATATAAAATAATAATGCATATAAAATTATGAGCATCTAAAATAATTGTCATATATAATAAAAAATAGTTGTTATCCTTTGATACATACACACCAGCCTGAGATGAAATTGTATGAACTACATCTTACAGGAGAAAAAAGATGTCTCTTTGAAAGAATCCTGAGCTAGTCTTTCAAAACTACTTTATAAGAAATATTTTATTTATTTGAAAGGCTGAATGACACATAGAGATGAAGAGACAAAGAAATAGACTTTCTATCCACTTGTGCAATACCCAAATGGCCACAATGGCCAGGGCCAGGTCAGGCCAAAGCCAGGAACCAGGGCAAATACCCTTGTCTCCCACTTGGGTGAAAGGAACCCACGAACTTGCATCATCTTCTCCTGCTTTCCAATCTCATCAATACAGAGCTGGATCGGGAGGAAAGCAGCTATGTTTTGAACTGATGCTCACAGGGGATGTAGCATTGCAAGTGGTATCTTCATTCATTATGCAGTAATGTCAGTCTTCTGTACTTGTAAAACTGTTATTGCTACCATTTGCTTAAGGAAGAGGTGAAAACAAAACTTTCCCTTTCTCTTTTGATTTATACATATATACAGAAACATATATATTATATTTGTATTTTATGAAGTGAACATTAAAATCTATTTTATGAGAAAACCACCAGAATTAAGATGATAAAGACAGAAGGTAGATTTATGCAAAATACATCTTCTTATATATATTGATATTTGCATTTATATATATTCATATATAGTTTACAAAGTAATTTTAAATTGAAATAAGTAAAAGAAATAAGTTAATTCACATGTTGTATTGATGGCACAATCACCCAGGGAGGAAATGTGAAGTTGTTTTAAACAGAGACATTTGACAAAATAGTTCAGGTAGTACGTGTATGTCGAAGTCGAGGAAAGTTCTGGAGGAAAATATGAGCCTTTTCCACCATCATGTTGTTCAGGACGACGCCGCTGCTCCTGTTAGAAGGCTGTGATGTGTAGGTGATAAGACAGCGAAGGAATAACTGATTTATTTTAGAACTTGGATTTTCATTGAAGAAAAAGATAGAAGTAGAATTTCATTTACAAAGCAACTCTGAATGAAGCATCAATACGCACTCACGACTTTGTTCTCAGCTCAAAAAAGAATGGAAATGGGACCAGATGAGGTGCATCAGTGGTTGTTAAACATCATTTTTATATTCAGAAATACAACTGATAACAGAGACCAGGTCTGAAAGCTTCAAAAAGATTCCCCTTCACTTCTACTGGCTATGAAACTGTCTGTTCTAGCCCCAGTACTGTCAGTTACTTCTACCAATATAGAAATGTATAGAAACCAAAGACACAAATCTAGAAGAACACAAATCTTGGAAATGTGAGGCAAATGTGGCTCTGGCACGGTGGCCTAGCGGCTAAAGTCCTCACCTTGGATGCACCAGGCGCACTTCCCATCCAGCTCCCTCCTTGTGGCCTGGGAAAGCAGTTGAAGACAGCCCAAAGCCTTGGGACCCTGTGCCCGCGTGGGAGACTCAGAAGAGCTCCTGGCTCCCTGCTCCTGTTTTCAGATCGGCGCAGCTCTGGCTGTTGCAATCACTTGAGGAGTGAATCATCGGAGGGAAGATCTTCTTCTCCATCTCTCCTCTCCTCCCCTCCCCTCTCCTCCCCTCTTCTCTCTCTCTCCCCTAATTTTGAATTTAAAAAAAGTGTGAATAAAATCTTCCAAACCTGAGTCACAGGTCATGATGATTAGGCACAATCATACTTGAACTTCTTTTCCTAAGACCATGGGCTCTGTTGCAGGGACAAGCATGGCAGTCATTACATGAGTCCTGTAGGACAGAGCCCTATGCCCACATTAAGAGCCTTTTCCAAAGTTCCACTAAGCTAGCTGATTCTAGGTGAGCTATACATATAAACATCAGTGAATAGCTCATTCTGCTATATAATATGCCACCTACTTAACACAGCATTATGTCGGCGCCATGTTGATAGTTAAAACATCCTATTAATCCGTGAGATGATGGGAATGGTTACAGCACTTCATGAAAGCACAGCAAGTCAAATCTAGTGCAGTTTGAGGATCCATTGGGTAAAGAATTATCATTGGTCAAGGAGGATAGAAATGCAAAGTGTCACAAAAATACAAGGGTGGATGACCAAGCACATGATATGATATGGCAGCCTAACACACTGTGCCACATTACCTCCAATATCCCAATTCATTATTCCCACATACAGTTAGCAACCAAGTTTCTGCTCACAACTATAGGCAATGAAAGATTTTTTTTTTATTCACGCCACTTGAGGTCAGCTGTGGAAGCCTTCTACTTTGCAACAGTACTGCGCATGTCAGTTTAATATCAACATACTGAAGAATTAACACATGGACTTGTATAATCAGTCTTTAATTATCAGATAAAAAGTGTGGTATATATGCACACAAAGGAGTATTATCTGATATAAAAAAGAATAGAATGCTGACATTTGCAGCAAAATCAATGAAACTGGTGACAGTTGAGTGAAATAAGCCAGACACAGAAAGATAAATACCATATGTTCTTTTTCATATGTGAATGATCAAAATATGTAATCTTAGAATAGAAATTATTAAAGACTGCAAAGCAGGAGTGATGGAGAATGTAGAGAGGTTAGCCATCCAGTACAAAAATATGGTCAAATATAAACAAAAGTTCTACTATCCTATAGACTAGTGGGTAGAGTATAATATACTACTGTATATACTACTATATTATATATACTATAATATATTATATATACTATAATATACTACTGTATTATATACTGCATTAACACCAGAAGACATTCCAAGCTTCTGGCGTTGTTCCGGCCCAGCCTTGTTCATTATAACCACTTGGGAAGTGGGCCAGGAGATGAAGACTCCTCTTTCGGCCTCTCCTCTGTCTGTAATTCTGCTTTCAAACAAATAAATCTTTAAATAATTTCTCTGTATGGGCTGGTTAAGCTGTCTCCTATGACATGAATTTCATGTGAACACAGGTTCAGATCATGACTGCTCTGCTTGTGATCTGGTAATGCCCCTAGGAAGGCATAAAAAGGTAATCTGAGTACTTCGGGTCCTGCCACTCATATGGGAGACCCAGACAGAGTCCGCGGATACTGGACTTCACTTGATTCAGTCCTAGTTGCTGTGGTCAGTGTGGGAGTGGACCAATGGATGGAACATTCTCTCTCCTGCTCTCTTATCTCCCCATCTGTAACTCTTCCTTCAAGATAAACAAAACTTAAAAAAAATTCTTTTTAGAGAAAGACTGTATAAAAATAGGAATCATTTCAATAAAATATTCTGTGACAAGTGAGAAGGTCACTGTTTTTTAACTTTTATGAGAGAGAAAGAGAGAAAGAGAGAGAGAGATGGAGTGAGATCCTTCTCCATCCACTGGTTCACTCATCAAATGTTCAAAAGAGGTGGGTTAAGTCAGGTGCATGCCAAGAGTCTGGATCTCAATCTGTATCTCCCACAAAGATAGAAAATGGAATCAAGTGTTCAAGGCATCAAGTGACAGTCCTCAGGGTTTAGATTAGCAGGAATCAGAAGAGTAGATGGGCTGCAAATATGGAACAGAAAACAGGCATCTGAACCCAGATACAACCAATCCTAAAGAGTAACTAATAACTTAGTAAAGCTAGGAAAATATTCTTATTTATTTTTTTAAAATATTTTTTAATTAGAAAGTCAGATCTACAGAGAGAAGGAGAGACAAAGGAAGTTCTTTCATCTATTGGCTCACACCCCAAGTGGCCACAACGGCCAGAGATGTGTCTAAGCCAGGAGTCAGGAGCTTCTTCCTGGGTCTCCCATGTGGGTGCAGCACCTTAAGGCTTTGGGCCATCCTCCACTGCTTTCCCAGGCCACAGGCAGGTAGCTGGAATGGAAGTGGAACAGCCGGGATAGAACCAGCGCCCCTATAGCATTCCAGCTCATGCAAGGCAAGGACTTTAGCCACTAGGCTACCATATCAGCCCCCAAAATACTGTGAAACATGAGTAATTTTTCATGTTTTCTAAAAATGTCTGATGAGTGGATTCAGTTTTGAATTATGATTGAGGGTAGAAAAATGCAGCCAGGCAGGACAGAATGGCAGACTGCTAGAATGGGAATTGAACATCATAGCAGGTGATATGCAAGTGTGATGGCCATCAGTGCCTACTCTCTGCGTGAGTACTTGTACCTGCAGGAGATGTGGCTGCTCTTATTTGATTGGAGAATCAGATGTGGGAGCAGTGGCCCTCTTCCAGTGCTAGTCCCACCTTTGAGATGCATGGCAGCTTCTGCTATCTGGGTAAGAGAAAGCCAGGCACATGCTGAAAAGTCTCTGATGCGATTATGGTATGAGAAAGCCCATGCTGGCTGAGAGGTGATCTCACACAGGGCAGAGCCAAAGAACTGGACATGTAAACTCTTGTCCTAGTCTAACCCCGAAGCAGCTCTCAGTCACATGAGCAACGGCCGCAGAGGTCTGAGATCCACCTAGCAGAGGTGAGATGTCCCTGTTGGCTGAAGCACTGATCCACAGAAACAGGACAAAATAATTGCATCTCAAGCTACTATTTTGGGGTACAACTTTCTAATAAAAATAAGTGATTCAGTGTCTGATAAAAGATGTCAGTAATGGTACAATTTGTTAGAATTTCAGGTCTCCTTTGAGTAGTGCAAGTGAAAACAACATAGCAAAGACTCATAAAGTAATGCTACATGATAAATTGGTAAGCAAAATGATATATACACTCAGATTAAAATCAGATAAAACACATAAAAATAATGAAAAGAGACGTAGAAATGGAAAGAAAAACAGGAGCTTTAGATCCCTGACCTAATAATTCTGTGCACAGTGTCAACAACTCAGAGTAATAAATACATAGTCATATGGAAAGTATTTTTAATTTGTGAATGTGACATGTGAAACACCATGATCACTTCCTTTTTTTTATCTGGAGTTTGATAAATACTTGGAGACTGTATGTTACCAGGATAAAACGAAAACTCTGAGCCTGGGAAATCAGCAGAAAAATGATATGCATTTTCTCTCTGACTCAGGCTGGAGTGGACACCTATAGCATTGAGCCTTGTCGAGGGCAGAATTCAGGTAAACATTGACTGGAAAGAAGAGAAAAGAACGGTGTGTGTGTAGGTGTGTGTGGGGGGGAGTGTGCATGCTGGGGGGTGATGTAAGGCTTTAGTCCTTATTTCCAAGGAGAAGGTACCCTAATATTAAGAACGTTGCCCAAGTGCCATCCTAAGACCATTTATTGAAGTTTGTTTACAGTTTTCTAATCAAATACATTTTCAAGAACTTTTTGCAGATACCTCACATGCATATATTTCAAAAATATTTCGCAACAAATATCTTAGTGATGTTTTCCCCAAGTCTTTTGAAGTGTTCTGGTACAGAATAGCTATTGCGAATGTACTGAGTGAGTTGATACGGATGCTTTTCCTTTACTGGTGGTTGTCGTACCAGGACTGCTTAAAAATTAGTTGGTCAAACCGTGCAGCACGTTTTCCCAGAGAAATAGCCAAGTGGTGGCACTATGTCAGAATGAGGTTTAGCCATGAGTTTTGCTATTGATGACAAAATTTGCAGAAGGCCAAACGGCAGGAAATCACACTAACCACAGGGTTCAGTTTTTAGCATCATGATGAGATTAAGTTTGGAGATCTGTTGGTGTTATGGAGAATGTGCAATTACAGAAGCATTTTGCTACTGCCAGAATTGTATAAGGTTGTTTCACTATTGATAGATGTATAAGGAAGCCCTTCTTTGGAAAGTAGCATAAAGCATAACTTTTAATTTTTTTTCCATCTTTCACTAACTTCTTTGCAGATGACTTTCAGCACCATGGCTTTCCAATTAATCAGGAGCTTAGTGGATATGAATGATCATTGGGGAGATCTGTTTGTAGCTTTCAAAAAATATAATACAAGTAAAATAAGCTCAAGGCATGTCATTTAGATAGGTTAAATGAATCTTCATAAGTAACTGATGGACCATTATATGAAAAATCTCATTGAATACATACCTCTTTTATTTATGAACACATGGCCAACCAATCTTAGGATAACAGATATATGGAGAATTTAAAGGTAAACTTTCCCCTAGGTCTCTGCTTACTTATGCTATCTGTATGAATTTTGGCAATTGAACATCTATGAGCTGCTGTTTTTTCATTTTGTTAATTTGATTTAATAAAACCTTTTCTTCACATTAAAAGGCTGAAAAAATCCCATGTAAGACTACTTAGAATGAAAAGGAACATCACAAAAGTTCATAAAAATTTAGATTTTTTTAAAAAAATGCTTATTTTAGACTTCTAATTTTTGAAATCATGAATACATTTTCATAATATGCAACTTTCCATAATCTTCTGGAAGCTCCTGTGCAGCCACTAGCACAAAGTGAGTACTCCGTAAGAGCTGAAAGCTTGATTTTCCAAACAATTCCTGATTATTCTCATTGCTGCTGAAAAATAAAGTGTGATGAATTCAGTGTTGGTTCACTTATAACCACAGTTGTCTCAAATGTTCCCAAGACATTTCATGAACATTCATAGGAACATATACACACATCATCAGTAAATGTCTTTTTATAAAGAATCCGCATTTGCACCAGGAGAACCTTGAGTTAGCAAGCATTAAAGAGGTCACATTTGGCTTATGTGGACAAAATCACCTTCCTATTTCTTTAATGAAATAGTCTTCTTGATTCCATTGTTAGGCCTAGGGAAAAAACGACCCTGTTTTTCCTTCTCCATTCCTTCGCAGCTCTTTCCTCTAAGGACTCACACCCCTTTTATAATTTAGACAACAACAAAGGATAACTTGTGATGCATTCAACTGCCTGAGCTGCATTAGCAAGGTCTTAGGTATCCATATCATCATTCCTGTAAACTCCTCAAGATCTCCTTTCTGTTTCACAGGCTGGCACTTTTATTTTTTTTTTAAGATAGTTAATAGCATTTAACTCAAATTTTGTAAAAATGAATGTAAACAGGAAGCAACGACTACAGTATGAACATGCCGATAGCCTGTCTGCAACTATCCCCAGTGAAATATTTGAATTTTAGTGAAATTTCAATCTAAATTCCCTTGAGCAATTTGGCCATTTACTTGTTCCCTCACTTATTAACTAACTCATTCAGAAAACATTTATTCAGGAATATGCTAAATACTAGGGATAAGCCCCTGCCAGGGAGGAGGTGGATGCTTTGATAATTTATCTTTAGCATCTCCGTTTTCTATTTCAGCAAACAGTTGCATCTGTGTGTGTCAGGAGTATATGTTACGTGAATTTCTGAACTCTGATAGGCTCTGGATCAGAGATTTCGTACGTTATGTTGTTCCATGTCTGCTTGTCCTTACCACCTGCATGATTGTGAGGCTAAGGCTTACGGGAAGGAGAGGTGCTGGGCACAGAACCCCTGAGGCATCAGAGGGAAGGGCTTACGGGATCCTGAGGTAGACACATTAAGCAGATAAACCAGTCCCACCCAGGAACATACTGACATCAGAGAAACATAGTCAGCAGCACAGAGAAAAAGAAAGCCATGATGAAAAATAAATACTCCTATGCTGGCCAGACTGACTCACACTCTTAACTAATAGCCGGGAAGCAGAAACTACACATTTTATTATAGGCAGAAATCGTTTTTATGAATAATACAAAGTGTGTTCTATAACAAGATATAACAGAGTCTGTAGCAAATGTTAGCCAGAAATTTGGAAAGTAAACAATAAAACTCTTCACATAACTCATGAACTAACAAAGAATTTAGAAAATACTGATAATTGTTTGGAAATAAACGTATAATATCAAAATGGAAAATTTTTCAGAAAACATGAGAGAGAAGAATGCTTTCCTATACACTGTGCTTAACGATATTCAATCCAGCAAAACAGACATATGTTAATACATCGTGAGCAATCAATGGAATTTAACCAAACCACAGACTAACAAAGGGCGAAAATATGAACATCTTGATCAATTCAGAAGAATAATTTCAGAATAGAAGGGAAGTTTCTCAATGTATGAAAGCACCTAAAAACAAAATAAGTAACATCACATCTAATATTGAAAGGTCATTAAGTATGAAAGAGAAGCAAAATTCGGTCAGGTGATATTATCTGAATTTAAGAGTTAACGTTAATACCGAAATAAGCAAGACAGTTTTATATTGGAGAAAGAACAGAAACATAAATCAATTTTGAAGAAAAGAGACTCCAGAAATAGACTCACACATTTATTGATTTTCAGCAAAGTTGTAAAGACTGTGGAGAAAGAATGTTCATTTCAACAAGTGATTTTGGAACTATTGGAAATTGGGAACCCAAATAATCACCCTTAGGCTATATTCCACTGTCTAAAACAAAATTAACTAAAAATAAACTAGACATTTAAATGTAAAAATCTAAAACTACAAAACTTAAAAAAATACATAAATCTGAGTTCGGCAAATATTTCTTAAAAATAATGTAAAAAGTGTGAATCAAAATGATGAAATGGACTTTACTAAAATTAAAAACTTTGCCCTTTAAAAGATAATGTTAAGAAAATGAAAAGACAAGGCACAGATGGGAGAATATATTTATAAAACACATATCTGATAAAGAATTTGTGTCCATAATGAGTAAAGAACTGTCTAACTCAATTATAACAGAACAGTTCCATAAAAAAATGGGCAAAATATTTTAACAAATATTTTGCTAAAGAAATACAGTTGGAAATCAAAATCATTAAAAGATGCTCAATAGCACTAGTCATTAGGACAATGCAAATTAAAATTTAAGTGAGTTACTTGGTAGAATGTATTTTAAGTGACCCACAGTGATTCTTCCCTTGTTTTATTTATATATGTAGTTAAAGATTTATTTTTATTTGAAAGGCAGAGTTGCAGACAGATTAAGAGAGAGAGAGAGATCTTCCATCTGCCAGTTTACTCCTCAAATAGCCACAAAGGTCGTAACTGAGCCAGTCTGAAGCCAGGAACCAGGAGCTTCCTCCAGGTCTTCCCAGGGACTCAAGTTCTTGGACCATTTCCCACTGCTTTCCCAGACCATAAGCAGGAAGCTGGACTGGAAGTAGAGACGGAGGAAATGAACCAGCACGCATTTAGGATGCTGGTGTCACAGTCAGAAGTTAAGCCTACTATGCAACAGCTTGGGCTGGACTTCTTCTCATATTTTTCTTTATGGAATGTGGAGATAGGAGTTGTGACTATGATGCTATATAACACCAATGATCATCTTATTATAAGGCAAAAGAGAACGAATTTTTGCTTGTAGATTAAAGATCCCTCTTACACTGACTCTGAGCTGCTCCAAAAGGAGATTGTCTGAATGGGACTCATTTAGATTGGTGAGCATTTAAAAGTGTTGGTTAGAGAGGGAGAAAGTAGAAGAAATGAAGACTGTCAAGATAGATTACAGGTCACCAGCCAGTAAGAAAAAGGAACCCCAGCCCTAGCATGTAAACAGTGAATCCTGCAAACACCCCAAATGCATTAATGAGCATTTTGCTACTTTAACTAAAATACATGAGGGAACTATCTTGGGATGTAAGATTTGTTTCCATTTAAAATTTGGAAATTCACACTCCAAGAGCATGAAGCCCCACTGGTTCAGGACATCTGAGAATCCAGGGATGATGGAGGGGTCATCACATAATGAGCCAGAATATAAGCCGAGGAGCACAGCTTTCATCTACCTTCTTTGTGGTCCTTCCATAAAAAGCCAACATGACTGAATAATGGAATGCTACCCTAGCAATTCAATCAAGCCAATTCAATCACTTTGCAAAGCAGTCAGTCGTTTAGTGACCATCATTGAACCAAACCTTCATCCTTAATCCAACATCTATTATTCCAGTTGCCATTGATGAAAGACCCCTGGGTATAAATGGCTACCTGAGTTTGGGGAGCTAAACCCTTTTCAGATCAGAGCACTAAATGGGTTTAGAAAAGAATTGAGTCTCGGATGGGATTGTAGCCCTCCTGACACCTGAGACTCTGAGCTGAGTGAACAGCTAAAACATGTCTAGCCATGTGACTGAGGGGGAAATTTGTGGCAAGTTCATGTTATCTTAAAGTGATATGTTTGTAATGATTCACTCTGTGGCAATCAAAAATACAACAAAAAAGCACTGCATACTTAGGAGACTAGGCAAACAAAAGCTGACAATAGCAAGAACTCTTGGCAAACTGCAGATAGTTGTTTAAAATATCTGAAAATGTATTTAAAAGGCAAGCAAAGTGGGGAAACAATAGCAAGAGAGAAAGATTCCCCATCAGATATGAAAAAGATGTCAGCTGTTTCACTTCCCAAATATCTGCAACATCTAGGCTTGAGACAGATCGTAGTCACCCTCTGGGAATCATATCTGGATCTGCTGATCCACCCCCTCCTGCCTTCCAGGGTGAGTCTTAGTAGGAACAGAAACAGAGGTAAGACTTGATCCCAACCAAGTTCCTTCCATCACTTGCTTAGGTGATTTTCAATATCAGAAGTCCAAATTACCCAGGATGGGAAGTTTTTTCAAAATGTTGTTTATTGGTAATAAAGGAAAAAGTGTTTGGGCCGGGCACATTGGCCCAATGGCTAAATCCTCACCTTGCAAGTGCCAGGATCCCGTATGGGTGCTCATTTGTTATCTTGGCTGCTTCTCTTCCCATACAATTCCTTGCATATGGCCTGGAAAAATAATGGAGGATGGCCCAAAGCTTTGAGACTCTACGTACACATGGGAGACCTGGAAGAAGCTCCTGGCTCGTGGCTCCTGGCTTTGGATTCAGTGCCAGCTGGTGTGGCCATTTTGGGAGTGAACCAACAGATGGAAGGTGTTTCTTTCAATCTTTGCTCTCCATAAATCTGATCTGCCTTTTCAATAAAAACAAACAAATCTAAAGTCAGCTCAAACAAGATGATGCTCTCAGTCCGTGCACATCAGCCAGTTATTATTTCAGTGAACCAGAAGAAAAATACAGAAAAAGGGATATTGTGGTGCCTGTTAAAGGACAGGGAAGGTAAATGGCATGATTTTCCGCAGATGACATATGAGTGATGAATCAGGGATTCATAGATTTTGATCATCTGTGTGTAAGTATAAAGATGTTTCTTCTGCTTATCTAAATTTCATTACTGTAACAATTTTATGATCTACAAACTGGCTTTGTTTTAAGATCATAATCTTGTGACTTCCATCAGTCATTGACTATAGTTAATAATGCAAAGGATGTGGCATGTTTGTGTTAAATTGGCACAGCATGAAGTGTGAATTTTATGATATATTTTAATCTCCATGTTCATGAATTGTTTTCTTCTGAGTGGGTGGATCACAGCTCTATAAAGGCACGCTATGTTTCAGGGTCTGTATCCGTTTGAAGCGTGTGTGTCTATGTGTGAGTGTGTGTGTAGAAAGTATAAATAAGAAACAAAATGCAGAAAATTAATTTTGAAGAGCCCAATATTTCAAAGCTATGAGCATTATTTTTTTAAATCACTTTAGAGGAGAGACTAGTCAGTGGAACAAAATTTAAAGAATATCAGCCTGGTTGAAATGAAAATAAACAGGGTAAAAAAAGGATGTGACCAAGCAAAGTCAAATAAAACAACTCCCAAAACCTGTGAGAGGGACACTTTTGTGTGAGCCCCTGATGGTGCTCACAAATATAAGTGTTTCTTACATTTTATATTACATGACAAATCCGACTTTATAAAGTAGTTATTAATAAATGTGTACCAAATAATTAATCTGCTTTTTAAGTGGCTTAATAGAATACTTCATTACATTTGGTCAAAATAACCCCAAAATTTAACATGCTGTATTTTTAAACTTTTTTTTAAAATATCATACAACAAAAGATCACGATCAACATGAACTACAATACATCCAGAAAATACCTTTGTATATATAAGTATAAGCATGAGAAGCTCAAAATTTACTGCCTCAGATTCCTCCCTCTTGTCTGTGATATGGTCACAGTTGATGAAAAAATGACTAAAATGCTATTGCATTTATTTGTAATAATAGTATAATTTATTACAAACAATAGATGAGTACTGTCTAGCTCATAATTATTCACAAGCATTTATCATGCACCTGCTATTGCTAGGAAATATGACACAACAGTAAGAAAAAAATTACATAGCCCATGTAGGAAGTTTGTAACCTAGTGCTGGAAATCTCAGTTCCAAAAGTGCCTGATATTGTGCTGGGGATACATGGTGTCAAGAAGAAAGTCATGAATATACGGGAATGAGGATCATCAGCTCATGGGGGTGGACATTAGGCCTGCAGGTTGAGGTGCTTGTGTTTCACTCAGCACCGACTCCAGCTTCCTGCCAATGAAGACCCCAGAGGACAGCAGTTACGACCTAAATAATTGGCTCCTGCCAGCCAAATGGGAGACCTGGAAGAGATCTCTGGCTCTGACTTGGGCCCTGACCACACCTGTCTGTTGTGTATCTTTGGAAAGCAAAGCAATTAATGGAATCTCTTTCTCCCTCCACCCCCACTTCCATCTATCTCCTGCTGTATTTCTGTTTTTCAAATGATCAAAAAGGAGTGATAGAAAAGGTAAAGTCTGAATGATGTCACCCATCAGAAAGAAGTATAACCAAAATACATTCTGGAACAATCCAGAATGACAGAATGTAATAGATTAAGGGGCAAATAAATTTAAACTCCTAGGAAATAATGCTGTAAAACAGGTAACAGGTTCCTGGCAAACTAGGATATTTTGCACACTGTGAAATAACAGCCTGCTTATTTTTCCTTAACTAGGCAATAAGCTCTAAGAGGACACTGCTACATAGCACAGTGCAGGAATGTTTTAGGTATTGTACAAATGTTCCATGAAGCACAAAGACTTTGACCTCTGCACTTTTTTAAAAAAGGTTTCAGCCAATGAAAAATTACTGCTGTTCCCCAAAGAAGTTGGGCCTTTTGAGGCCAGTGACATTCAGTTTCACAACATTTATTAGTAATACATGATAGCAGAAAAATGGGTTGTATTTTTTAAAGTTGTTTACATATCACTATATTTAAGGTAGCATTTTCCATTTTTATATGACAGAGAACTTTTAAAATTTGAGCAAGGAGAGATGGAAATAGGAATAACACAGCTACCATTCTTTGACTCAATCATCTTTATTTTTTGAGTTTGAAATTTAAGTGGAAAGTCTTGGTACACGGTGAAAACTATAATCAAAAATTCAAGGAAACTTGCAGCAATTGTCAAATAAATCATTGGAATCTCAAACATCTGTGATCACCTAAAGAAAATTTCTTAGTAAAGAGATGGCCAGGAACACTTTGTAGATGATGTGGGAATTCAAAGAGTGAGATTCTGAAGAGAGGAAGAGGAAGATGTTCTAAAGAAGCAGTGGTGTGTGAGAACCATTAAGGAACAGCAGAGGAGAGGCACAGGCCTGGGTAATGACGGCTGGTTTGCTTCGGACCAGCATCATGACTCACACACGGCTTGGTAGCAATTTAAAGAACTTAAAATAAGAAGCAAATGCAGCTTCAAAGTCACTCTTGCTTCCTTGCTTTTAGACTTCCTTAGCCTACCTGAATCGCACTTTTTAGATTTACAAAATTAGGGGATTACTCATAATCCCCTATCCTCAGTTTACCTGAGGCCACATCCTAAAACCATTCCCAGATTTGGGGTTCTGTGCCATCATACCAGCCCTCTGTGTTGACACAGAATTCGACTTTCTAAAACATAATCTGCTAGTCATTCCTCAGATTAAAAGCCTCTTTAATACACATATGAAATAGTATATACTTCATAACATGGGGGGTTATTCAGTAAATGCATTTCTTCACTGACCAATCGTACTGTGCATCACGTCAAAAGGACTGCCCATCTATAAATGCCTGATACAATCCGGAAGTTTTTTTTTTTTTTCAGGTTTCATCCCACAGACCTGCCCCTTTCTACCGGGTAACAATCTGTAAGAATCCTTTTTGGTTCCTAATGGGTAATAGAATATAAGCAGAAATACCTCTTCTAGAATGGGTAGACAGTAACTTTTAATAGCAGGATCACATACTTTATATGTTTTTATTCCTAGCACTGCTATAGTACAATGGGTATTCAGTGATTGTGATTTTGTTTTTAAACTGATTAACAGGCAAATTGTGAAACTAAATAAACATTAAAATATCCAAATATATGGTTGAAGTTGGTTATTTTTCCAGAGTTCCAATTAGAAAGCCCCTTTTGGGTTTTTCTTTATCCACTCTGGCACCATCTGCTACACCCTAACTGCTACAAAAATCATACCAGCCTTCAGACCCAGGGCCAGTCTTTCAGGTACTGATGCCCTCACCCTTTCATCCCTTGCCATCTTCCTGCTGCACAGTGACCAAGAGTGTCAAATCATGCAGTGAATGGCAGCTTCTTACATGCCAAAATAGTTTGGAATGATAAACAATACATAGCATACATATGTGAATCAGGCATGTTCACTTAGTTAACATACTTTTCTAATATCTATAAACATGCAACAAGTCTCCTGTAATAAAGCAGTAAAGGGTCATTGATGTTATTGCTTCCAGAGGACTTGTACAAAGAAGAAAGTTTCCATTCATTCATTCATTCATTCATTCTTGACCTATACTCAACAATAAGCCTGCTGATATATTTACAAGAGAATACAAACAAAGAGAAAACGGATAAATCTGACTTTCTAAACTCATTTTGGTCAGAGACTCCTAGCAAAGCATGTATCAGGTGCATAATCCTACAGAGAAGTGTCATTACAACTGTTCATGAATTGACACAAGGTAATCTGAGGGCCTTAAGGTCAAAGGAGGCAACTGACCTTTTTCGGTTGGCTGGACAGACAAAAGGCCACTCCCTCATGAGCAAGAGTTCCTCAGAGGCTTTTGGGAAGCCACACACTGCTTCTCGCTTGGTGCACAGGCTGTCTTTCTGGCTCAGCTGACACAGTCCAGAAGGAGGGCGCTCATTGTAGGGGCCTTCAACGCTTAGAGACTAGTAGATCAAGAGACAAGTCTGATCAATCAAAGGACTGAGATGAACTCTGAAAGGCCTGAAAGTGACACATATGTACAAAGGATGTGGTTCAATCAGAGCATAAAGGAAGAGCATGGACCAGTGTTCTAGTGGGGAAAAAATAACTTCATTATTAGAAAGCAAGACTGGTCTTTATTACTTGTTATTTTTTTGTTAATGTATGAAACATAAACATTACACATGCCATGGAATATAGATGGACTCAAATGGCTACATGGTATAATTTTCACACCGATGTATTGTCTCAGAAAATCCAGCCACTCAATCATATACAAAAAAAAAAAAAAGAGAGAGAGAGAGAGGAGTGTAAAAGGGAGAAAGAGACGGAGGGAGGAAGCATTAACTCCTCTCCCTGCCAAAGTCTTGTTTTGTTTTGGAAAAAAAACAATGATACATCTTGTACATCCTGAAGCTGTCCACTCATTGTGGGACTCTTCAGCCGAGTTGCCATCACTGCTTTGTCCACAGTGTTTATAGTGACAGCAGCAACTTATGTGCACTTTTCTTGTTTAGTTAAATAGTAATCAGCAGGTGGTAATTTAGGCAGACATATGAAAAAATGTGACAGCAGGATTTTCAGAATTTCTGTTAATCCTATTCAGTGCATTGGTCACACTGCTAGGCTTCAAGGCGCTCAGTTCAGGCGCACTGTGGAAGGAAGTTACAGCTGTGAGGAGTGTCGGCACTGAAGATTGGTAAAACTCACACCATCTTGGACATGGTGTCTTTTCAGAAATCTGCTTCTTCTAGGTTTCAGTTTCCCTAACTTACTTTTCTGCAATCTCTGTGTGCTTTAGGTTTTGTCTCCTGGACCTTAGCAACATATCCAAAAAAAAGAAAAATTCTGTTCTCCACCAATCCCTCGTGGGCCCATATCGCTGGGACCCATCCGCCTGTTATGAAGATGCTCCCCCTCAGGCCCTCCTCTATTGGCCATTTCTTCTTGTGCAGATAAAGACCTCCAGATGTGACTGCTGTGGGTTTGTGGCAAAAACCCCTAACAACAGTTCTGGGGCTGGTGCCGTGGCAGGGCGCGTTAATCCTCTGCCGTGTGGTGCCGGCATCCCATGTGGGGACCAGTTCATGTCTGCTCCACAGCCCATCCATCTTCCTACTGATGAGCTGGGAAAACAGTGGAGGATCGCTTAAGTCGTTGGGCCCATACACCTACACAGGGAATCTAGAAGAAGCTCCTGCCTCTTGCCTTTGGATCAGCCAACACCAAGACAAGTGGGTAGTGAGGCACTAAATGAAAGATCTCTGTGTTCCTTTCCCTTCTTCCTTTTCTCTGCAATTCTGATTTCCAAGTAAAATAAAAAATAATATAGAAAGTTATAGCTCAAGGGCACAGGTTTATTAAGGGTACGTGTTAAATCTACAGATACGTAATTCTGCATAGAAGGAATACATTTGTATGAATTGGAGCATGATTCCATTGTAATGTTTTCCACTTTTATTCTGTATAATACTATAGTGGACATTTGGCTGCGAAAAGAATTTCCCCTCTCCAGTTTCATCACTAAATGTCATGAAGAATGAATATCTTTCTTTAAAAAATAGGCTAAGACTTCACAGTCTACATAAAACCTTGAAATAAGTCTGTTTTCACTACAAACTACATAAGAGTTTTAACTGGATGAGGTTTTATCTGATTTTCTTTAGAAAATATGCATGTTTATTAGATATGATCAAAACATGCAATTTAGTAAATGTCGTCATTTACATAGTTTCAATTTCCCCCTTTTACATAAATACACTCAAAATTGCTTTGGAGCAGTTATCCAAATATGATCTCTATCTAGAGGTGATTCATATTTATTTAGGGAAAGATTGTTGTTGTTGTTGTTATGTTTTTAGCAATAGTAACTCTCCATGTAAAAATCCACAAGACATAGTGAAAAGAGAATCTGTGAAATTCTTTCACTTTGATAGATTCAAAATGTTGGAACTTTAAAGTTCAAAATTTCTCCCCAGGGCACTGTAAGAAAACTGTCAGAAGATAAGCTGAAAAAGAATGTTATAACATTTAGAAGTTATAAATAAATTAAACAACATAGGTCATTGCATAAATGAGCATTAACTATTTCTATCAAGTTTGAAATTTTCATGACCTACATTTCTTTATATTACATTATGAGGTCTTTATTCTTTCCCATCACTTGTTTCTATTTTATATATTTTGTTCTATTCTATTTTCCTTTTTAGAGTGCTCCTGCAGCTGTGTCGGAGAGAGAGGGAGTGGGAAGGATTCACAGAGTGCCTGAAGGTTGTTGCTCCTGCCGCATCCCAGACAGTCCCTATTGCAGAAGAGGGAACTTCTCTTTCCAAAACTAGTGTCACTCAGACGTGAAGCCCTGTTTGATAAAAGCAAGAATATGACACTTTATAACTGGCCGAGGTGGGCCGTCTCCCAAGTGATGGTAAGAAGGATGAGCCTGTTTCCAGCCACCCACTTTCCACAATCTGTACCATCTTCATATTTTTATGAAGATTATTTAAAGTGTGCTTTCAACTGCAAAATTGTTTCATGGGACCCTCCTTCAATTGCTTCTTACGAAAAATTCAACTTAAGAACCAGATAACATCCAAACAATCCAAATTGTCACATGCACTACACGTTATCTGGAAAATCCCAAGAGAAGCATGTCCTTAAGCCAGGAAAATTATAAAAGAGATGATTGCATTTATGGGAATCACTGTGTTCTTCCTTGGAGTGAGATGGAGTTGGGACACAGTGGGTGCCTATTTCTTGCATGGACAATTGAACTTTTTAGAGGATATTTTCAAGGATGGAAGAACAAAGCAGCAGCTCTAGGACCACGCAGCGTGCAAACGTCCAAAGCTCTGGACTCCCTCCTGCTTCCTAAGAAAGTCAGTCTGCAAACACTCCCGAGTCGGCCTTCTCCTCTGCTTCTGACAACTCCCTCTTTCGTATCATTTGCAAATTCGATTAGACTGCTCTTTACTCATGCCACATGACCCATTTGACCTCCTTGGTCTTTCTGCTCCATTTCACCCTTCTCTCCCCACAGGCTGTCCCTGAAAGAGGAAGACATTTTGTTATAAACTCCAACTCTCCTTCTGATTTTTAATCTGTGCTTTGAGGAGGAGTATTATGAGAACAAATAAATACATACATTCTGGGAAGTGAAGAGTTAATTTCTGCAATCATTTTGTCTCACTCATTACTACCTGATCTATGCACACATTTGATACAGTTGTGCATGATTAATCATTTATACTGGCAACTTTCTATGTGCATTTATTACATATTATTATCTACAAATACCACATGTGCGTTTGGGTATTTCATGCCAGTGACATCAAACTCATATTGTGTATCTCAGTGTGCACAGCAAAAATAAATTTGTCTTGGCTACTGAACTGCATGTGTGGTTGTAGGAACAAATATTATCATTAAATAAAAGGTATTTATATGTTGCTGTTGACCTTTTAATTAAATTGAAATGGCCAGAGTCAATCATCAATTGACAGGTATTTACAGAGCAAGTAATTATACAGTACAGAGAGTATTTCATTTATAAAATCAGAGGGCAAGTCTTATAAACTTTAGAAATAAGAGTCGCCAAGAAATCTGTAAGAACACGTAATTGCTGTTTTCAGCTGGCAGTTACCAAGTGAAATGAAATTCTTAAGGTAAATAATATCATGAAGTTACTGATCACTGTGGCATTCATGTGGTTTTTGTTTTCTTAGTGATCAGGAGTCTGGAATTGCCACCTCATCCCAGCAGAGCACTCCATAACAAGCCTTCCACTGCTGTCAAGAAACTGAGCCAAGAGGAGGCATTCTGGGCCATCATCTCAGCTCTTCGTGATTGGAGTTGCATGGGCAGTGTTCCTTCTCCGCATTGCCTAGAAACAGCACATCTTGAAATGAAATACCCAACGCTCAAAAACACTATGATGCACCATCACAATAGAATTTCTAACAGTTTGATGATTCGGTGCATTTAAGATAATTATATTTTCTAACCTGGTGTGGTACTCTAGGGGCTAAAGTCCTCGCCTTGCATGCCCTGGGATCCAACATGGGTGCCAGTTTATAACCCGGCCACCCAACTTCCCATTCAGCTCTCTGCTTGTGATCTGGGAAAACAGTCAAGGATGGCCTAGCACCTTGGGACCTTGCACACATGTGAGAGACCCGGAAGAGGCTCTGTGCTCCTGGCTTCAGATCGGCTCAGCTCTGGTCATTTGTTGAAGCCACTTGGTGAGTGAATTAGTGGACAGAAGATCTTCCTCTCTGTCTCTCCTCCTCTGTCTATTTGATTTTGCAACAAACAAAAATATTTTTTAAAAAGGTTATTATACTTTTATATAGAAATGATTTGGGTTTTGCCTCCAAAACAGTGCACCAAAGCTCAAAAGAGACCACGCTCCCTCTCTTCTCCATCACTAACCTCACCAAAATAGTGACAAATGACTATTCAGCCTTTTTTTTTTCTTCTTCTTCACATTTTCAAACTTTTATGCTGAAAAGGATATCAAGCGGGACTGATCACTATGGGGGTGTTGATTTTAAAAAAATCAAAATTACACATTTGTTAGAGTTCGGTATTTCATTTGTCTCTCAGTTGTTTATGTCACCATGAATGGCTATTTTTGATGTTTCACTGTTAATTCAAGAGCCTCCGTGTGCTGTGAATTCAGTGTCCTGAAGGACTCTAACACTGATGGTTTATGCTTCTCAAGTAGCAACAAATGCTCCAGATAAACTCACAGTGCCAATGCGGTTGTTTGTGTGGTTTTGGCTTAAATGATATTTCAGGGGGCAGTGTCAGAGGCTCTGGGCACAAACTGACGTTCAACCCCACTGTGTTGAAGAACAGCCTGGGAGACAGAAAGGAAATGAACAGGACAAAAGGAAATTACAGAGGACCTTCAAACTCAGAACGCATTTCTAAGCTACCTAGTTGTTAAAATAGCGACAACATTTACCTGCCATTGGAAAGGTACAAGAGTTTAGTTCAGAGGAATGACACATGGAAAGGAATTTTTTTTTTTTTAAAAAAAAAGATGTATTCATTTTTATTGGAAAGGGAGAACCACAGAAAGAAGGAGAGACAGAGAGGACGATCTTCCACCTACTGGTTCACTCCCCAAGTGGCCGCAACATCCAGAGCTGAGCCAATCCAAAGCCAGGTGCCATGAGCTGCCTACCAGTCTCCCACACGGGCGCAGTGTCCCAAGGCTCAGGGCCTTCCTTGACTGCTTTTTCCAGGCCACAAGCAGGGAGCTGAAAGGGAATTGGAGCAACCGGGACACAAACCGATGCCCACATGGCATGCTGGTGCATGCAAGGTGAGGATCCCAGCCACTAGGCTACGGTGCCAGGCCCACATTCAAAAAAATTTAAGAAATAGGGCTGCTGAGAACTTTATAGCCAAATCTCACCATCACCGAATTTTCTGACTTTTGGTAGTTTCAAGACCTAAACAATGACAACCACACAAGACAGAACAAATAATTGTAGATACTTGGTATGTGTTCTATGTCATTTAACTCATGAACCCCTGTATAAACTGAGAAAACTAAAGCCTCAGGAGAGAATTCTCAAATATAAGGACTGTAATATCTGTGCCAAACATCAGTGTATTTCTATTTCTAGTGTTCAAGGGGACCCGTGGTATTCACTCATGCTATGTCTTTTTCTTTCCTTTCATTATCTTTACTGCAAGAGCCCAGTTTCGGAAAATAAAGCTTACTATTCATCTGGCTTCCTGTATCAAAGAAAGGCTGGAAGGAAAATATCCATTGGCTGTGCACATATACACATACAATATATTGTTAAAAGTAAGAGGCCTCCCTTTTTTCCATCTTCTTTTCTTAAATGCTCCTCATAAAAAATGGCATTTCTTGGCAAGAGAAACCATTTTTCCTTTATGTCAGAGTCACTGTTAAGTTCACATTTATGTTTGCAAGTTCTGCTTCCAACTTTCCACTCCAGTTGCATCACCCCCAGCAAGAAGACAATCATGGAATTTGCATTTGGTGCTGGCGAAGTGGAGTTGCTGTCTTAACAAAGAAACACGAGGGAGCTAGAACTTGTGAACACACATACTCGCCGCAGAATCCTAATCCAATGTATTTGTACTGTAGTTTTATGTGTTTCTCTGCTTTCAATTAAGATGCCTTATTAAACAGCATTCAAACATGTGAAAGCAAAGACAGAGCCTGACAGAATTTCAACAGGTTCTCTGCGTTCATAGTGTATGTCACCTCTTAATTAGCAACCAAAATGCAGTGAACAGATTGTGCCGTTTACCGTCCTAGTCAAGCTCCTACACTTGCTATTTGTGCACACGCAGCATATTTAAAGGGACCCCCATCAGTGAGGTTTTCATGCTTGCTTCATCCCTGGAACAGCACCACCATCAACTAAATGCCACTTCGTGGATGCCTTAGCCTGCAGCAGCAGCTGGCATTACCAAGCAGTTGAAAGGACATTTTAATCTCCTGTTTAATGCATTTTTTTTCTCCACCTGGGATAAGAAGCCAAAATTGCTGTTAGCAAAAAAATGCCTTAGTCATTAACTGAAAGTGCCTTTTTAAAAAGTGTTCCATTACTCCCCTACTGGGAAATTTCAGACTTTATTAGCATTTTTTGAATTTGTATTAGTAGTACCTGAGTGGTAAAATGCTAACAGATGAACACTTAGCTCTTTTCCATGGATTTTCCTTTTGGGCTGTTCTTGTACGGAAGGAGAAAAGAGGGGAGTTGTCTGCACACTGCCCTCCTTTTCCATTCTAGTTCTGAAATCCGTAGTTAGAGCAGGCCCTCCTATTGTTTTATCCCTGCAGAAGCACTAAAGAATGGATGAAAGACTCTTCCTGAAGGCCAATCAAAAGGATATTAAATGTTCTTTCAGTACTAGTCTTGGGCATGTAAATTACATGCATGCGAGGTGGCATTACCTTGCTTTGCTGATCAGACTGCATTGAAACCAATCTGTAAAAAACAGAAATCCTTCCACTGAAATAGAGAGTGCTAGTGAAAACACCAGTCTGTCATTTTGACAGGAGAGAGGGACCTATAATTGCAAAATAAGAACCACTCAAGGATTGACATCAAATGTAATTTAGACTTGGATTCACTGGCATCACTGGTTGGTTGGTATGCTCTATGTCTGTTTAATACCCACCTAAAATTTGAAAATCTTTTTAAATGCTTGCATAAGCCTGGAGGAATTGTGCTTTGCTGGGATTAGCCTGTAAGGACCTCACTCATTAGTCATGGGATGAATATGAGACTATGTAAATGAAATATCATCATGTGGGTCCCAGATCAAATATTTATTGAAATCATCTACAAAATACTTGTCTAATGCAAACTGATCAGGAAAAGTAAAGCTCAAGACACATTTTGGAAATAGTGAAGGTAGAATTTATTCCTTGTTTTAGTATCATTTTTTATCATTAATAAACTCCCTAATTGCCTCAATGACCCCTTTTTTGTCTTTAGTTTTTTTTTCTTTCATACAAAGCAAACTTCCATTGAAATGCATAAACAACAGCTTCCATAAGAAATAGATGAAAGCACAGCCTTTTCCTAACAGGCAGTGGAGGAAGTAAAGATAAAGAATATTGAAGTTCAGGTCTGATGTGGTAGCCTGGTGGCTAAATCCTCACCTTGCATAATAAACCAGGATCCTATGTAGGTACCAGTTTATGTTCTGGCTGCTCCACTTCCCATCCAGCTCCCTGCCTGTGGCCTGGGGAAGCAGTAAAGGACAGCCCAAAGCCTTGGGACCCTGCACCCATGTGCAGACCCAGAATTTCTTCTCTCCTGGCTTCATATCAGCTCAGCTCTGGCCATTGTGGCCACTTGGGGAGTGAACCAACAGACAGATGTTTCTCTCTGTCTCTCCTTCCCTGTAAATCTGACTTTCCAATAAAAATATATAAATATTTTTAAAAAGTAAAATTAAATAAAATTTTAAAAATAGAATATTGGAGTTCTCAGCAACTAAGCTAAGTGCAAGTTGCAAGTTCCCAAGGATTTGAACTTTCTGAAAATCAACTGAGATCATTGGGCCTGAGTTAGCGAACACAACGGAGATATAGCGTGGTGTTAAGTGATTAGGCTTTTTCCAAATTGCTTATTATTATTTGAATGCTGAGAAATCACAGATGAAATAGCATTGAAAGTTGTCTTCCAATTAATTATATCCTTGTTACATCCTTGCCTCTAAGTCCAACTTAGAAATTTTAGCAGTTCTGTTGTGGTTGACAACAGCCAATGACCAGTTCTGCTGACCTACTAGAATGTATGTGGATAAATGATTGATAGATAGATAGAAAGAAAGAACAGATAAATAACCCGATTTTATAGAGGTATTAATCTTCCCGAAAGAGTCCTCTGAGTGAGTCATTAGCAAATTTGACTGCATCTGTTATGCAATATGGTCTTATTGTGTGTTATTCAAAATCGCGATAGAGATGTTTAGAATCTCTATTGATGACGTTTCCTTTGTTGTTGAACTGGAAAGTTTCCACAGGTGGAAGACCACACACACAATGGAGAATTTCAAGTAGAAGTCAATAGAATTTTTATTTTTTGAGGAAATCTAAATGTACTGAATAGTTCTGTAATCAACTACATGGATGTTTTCCAAGCTTTTAATTCATAAATTGTTTTCACAGAAGAATTTAATTTAGAGGATCTCTTTTATTATTTAAAACTTCCTTTATCTTTTAGTGTGCATAAGGAATAGGACAAAATTGTTATTTTAGGAAGACTTCTTAAATATTTATATTGCCATGTTAAAAATGACTGCATTGTAAAATCAATTTTCATATTCCCATACATTTTATAACATGTAAAGATAAATTTCAGCTTTGCCTACTTAACAAGTGATTCATGATAATTAATGTGCTTTAAGTTACTTACGTTATTTTTAAAAATCTTGGTTTTTGAACCAATTTGTAAAATAGCAAAGCACATTTGGAATGAGAGACTGGAAGTCTATCAGGCATGTGGAATAAAAATTAACTTTTTAAATCGAAAGTAGGCAAAAATTCATAGTGAAATGAACACACTGAATTTTCATTAACATTTGTAAAATATAGTTCTTGCGTTCTTTCCCCTCCATGTGACGGTTTGGGAAGTTTAGATTGTGTGTGTGTGTGTGTGTGTGCCCACAAATGACACACAGTAGGTGCAGAACACCAATGCCACCATAGACAAAATGCGGGTCAGATGGATTCATCATCTTATTGTTTCCTGTACCACTGGCATTTTCAGTGCTAAGGACAAATGCTGATGTGCTCCATATGATTCTGATGATTTGAAAGCAACTGAAGGCTTACTAGAGGCAGTTTAAAGTGATTTTAGGGATTTAAATCTTTGAATGAAGACAGATATATCATTATTATCATTGAAGTATGACCTCATGTTTGCATTATGTTAAAATTCATGAAAAAGTTACTGTCTTCTCTATAAGGAAGTAATGTTCTCAGAGTTGGTAGTGCTTGCTATACATTGCCACATTCATGATCACATTCCAGGCTGAACACTGGACTGCATGAACAATGAGGCTGTCTTTAGTTTGTTTATTCAGCAGGTGTATACATTGAGTTCCTCTATCTGTTAAAACAGGCAGTGCACAAGAACTCTATTATATGGAGATGAAAACAGAATCCTCCTTTTCAAGTAACTCATTGGCTCTTTGAGGAATCAGAAATAAAAGGAGATAGGAATATAATTTTGCTAGGTGGCATGAAGGAAGTACAAACCGTGGAGGCAAGAAGATGAGAAAAGGTAGAAAGAAAGAAACGGTAAAATCCATAGTAAATAGAAAAGGAATTCCTCACAGTAGACCCAATACTGAGCAACATCTTCACTTATGCTCACATCTGCACACCACCAAATTTGCAGAGGCATTACAGTATAGGGAATAGTATGTGTGTAATGCTGCAGGTCACTCTAGGAGTTCCTTGAGCAAACCTGCAAGTTACATTCACTTGTAAGAGTTACAGGAAACAAGGTGGAAGAGGCCAAGGAATTGACATATTTATAAACAACATGTTGAGGGAATATGGGAGGGATTTGACCACAGGAGTAAAGTGACCACAGGGTTTCCTATTGCTGATTTCTGACCACTGAGGGTTTTTCCTGCCCATTTCACTCTTTGTCTATGACTCTCCCATAATTTCCTCATCAATATTTGTGAGTTGAATTAGAGGGTACTTAGAATGTTCAATCCAGTTGTTGTATTATTTAGACAGAAAACAAGAAATCTGAATGAACTGGACTCCACTAGATTCTTAAGTCTACATTTATACTGCTATTCAATAACCAGCGTGTTATTGCTAATATTCTTTGAAATTTCTTATAATTTTAGTCCTTTATCATTTAAATTGCAGTTTATATTTACTAACCAAGATTTTGTGTTCAACATATGTAAAGTTAACATTCACCATTTGTGATTCCCTAAAAATATATTTACTTGTAATCATAGCTTAAAATTGTGTTAATTTTGTGACTCCTTAACATTGAAGATTTATTTTTTGCTACTTATTTTAGCTAAATAATTTTTGAAACTTATTTATTTGAGAGAGAGGGAGAAAATGAGAGAGAGAGAGAGAGAGAGAGAGAGAGAGAGAGAGAGAGAGAGAGAGAAACACTTGCATCCACTGGTTCACTTTTCAAATGTTCAAAATGGTCTGGGCCAGGCCAAAGCAGGAAACGGGTACTTCATCCTTGTCTCCCATGTAAGTGGCAGAAACCCCAATCACTACAGCCATTACCTACTGCCTGTCACTGCATTAGAAGGAAGCTAAAATCAGGGTCCAGAGCTCAGATTTGATCCCAGGCATTTCAATATAAAATGTGGGGCATACCAATTGGCATTTATCTTTAATTTTATAAACAAATTGAAGAAAAGCATTAAAAATTGGTGTAGACTTCTTTTAAAGTTATTCATGTGAGGTTTGGACACTCATTGAGTAGAGGACCCAACACTTAGTTACATCAGCATGTGCTGAGTAGATCACTTGATGTTTGAGGTACACTGCTATGTTTTATATATCACAAAAAGATCATTATGAAATATTCCAATCCTTTCAGTGCATTTTCTGGAGGTGGCTATCTGTGGAGTTGTCATCATGTATGTGTAAGAAACTGTGTTTGGTGTCCTCCAGGGAGCAGGCTCAGTCCTCACAACCTGTGGGTCTAAAAATCCCTCCGTGAAGTCCAGAACCCTCAACGCTGGAGAAGACCTTTACAACTCCGAGTGTTCACTCCCCCGTTGGACCTTCAGACCAGACATGATCTATACTCTGTAACTTTGTCTTGATTGAAATCACAGATTCTTTTGACCTATTTTAGATCTTGCCTCTGTCCTTCAAGGTCCTTCATTTTAATGGGAAACCTCATTTTCACTGCCTGTGTCTAATCTTCAGTATCCTGATATGAACTTTCTTTGAAGGGGGGTGGTACTGGGGAAGGTCTTACTCTCTGTTCTCCATAAATAGAATTATTGGACACCGATGTGCTCAGTCCTATAAATCTCTTTAGTCTGAAACACAGACAGGAATCTAAGTCAATGTATAATAATGGCTTTTTAAAAGAAAACTCAGTATAGAGATTATCCAAATTTTTTCCAATCAAAATAAGTACAGAAAGAAATGGAAATACTTCCTAATCTGAATCATAAAGATGTGGGCATGGAGTAAGGCAGTCCCCACATGGGTTCTTATTCTCCCACAATCACTGTCTGGCCATGGGAGAACAAGCTTTCAAAGATATGCTTCCTGTAACACAAAATTCCTAACCTTTATTCATGTGACTGTTGTGAAGATTAAATGAGTTTACAGGAAAAATCCTGGTCAGGTAAAAATGAAGAGTAGCTAGAAAGAAATGCAGTTGGGGTTCTGCAGAGAAAAATAGACCAGGTTTGATTTTGCAGTTTCACATGTTAAAGTTAACAGTGATTTTCATCAACAGAAATTACAAGAAATCTGGATGATGGCTTTTCTCAGCTCTTCGTCTTCCCTTCACTCTCAAAATTAATGAGCAGAGCCATTAGACACCACTGAGGGAAGAAAAAATATTCTCCATAACATATTGCTCAAATAGAAAGATCTGATTTACTCTTTAAATACATTTATTAAGAGAGTAAGAATAAGTGAAAGCACAGGTCTCCTAAATGCCCACAACAACTGGGGCTGGGGGAGGGCAGAGCTGACACACGGTAGGCACCGGATTATCACATGGTTGGTAGGCACTGGATTGCTTCACTGTATGCATTGGTAGGAATCTGGAGTTAGGAGCTGCATTTGAGACTCAAACCCAAGTACTCTGATGTGGGATATGGGCATTTTAACCACTCCGTTATTTAGTCTTTGAATCAGTTTCTTTCCAAGAAATACACGGTAAGCTAAGTCACTGTTGAAGACAAAACAGAATACTCACAGAAGTATGGGAATAGCAGACGGTCCCTCACTGTGGTGCTGTAGATCTAGGGAATAGAACTGGAACTCACAGAAAGCAAGCACTTGAGTAATCAAGGTGGAAAGGAATGGAGTTATTGTCCAACAGAATTAAAAAGTGACAGAGATATGCATATCGAGTGTTTTACATACTCGCTTGGTACCAGTTGCTGCACATGAACTTCTATTCGTTGAATTGTGGATTACAACTAACCAAGAGTTTGATATTAGTGTTTGACTATTGAATGAATAAATTATGTGCTGTCATGCAACTAGTAAGTGCCCTTAACATAAATGAGTCTGAACCCAAACACAAGCCAAGCCCAGATGTAGGCTAACTTTGACATTTTCTTCCTTCAAAGTGCATGGCACCTTACTACCACCGTTTTCAACATACATTTCTTAGAGAAAAGTGCACTAGGGAAAATCCTCGCCATAAATATTTACTTCAGATATTTACTTAAGATAATTTACTTAAGATAATTTTGCAAATCCTCTCAAAAATTGTTTTCCAGCCTATTAACTTTTCTGCAAAGATAAGGTCTTCATTTATCACAAATCAGGAATTATTTTTAAAGCACTACAGAAATGTCCTTTGAAATACCAGAGATGCAAAAAAAATAAGATGTATTTGCTAAAGCCGAATAATAATGGTTTTGTAAATAATAAATTCTGTGAGGAATCAACTCAGGTAAAATGTGTACAAAACACTTGGTTTCAAAAAATACGGCTAACTTGTTCTGTTGCTACCAGATTTCCTATTGGGTTCATTTTTTCCATGTCTTGTTTTTGAAAAACAGAAGACAATCTACAAATTAGTAATACAGAAATGATAGGCTTAAAGCTGAAGGATCACTTATTTTAAAAAGTATTTTTGCTTCTTCTAATATAATTTTAAATAAAATAACTAAATGAAATTCTAGTTTGGAAGATGATAGCTATTGTTTGATAACTGTAACTATACTTTAAAGTATGAGAGCTGAAGAGTATGTGGATGGGGTTACAGAGGGAGACCGGCTAACGGTTGGACAGTGAGTATCCGTCAGATGGAAGTATTAGAGGTTCTAATGTTGAACCGAACAACAGGGCAACTGAAGATCACAGTCACATACTATCCACTGGCTGGCAAGCTCTGAGAGAGAACTGGTAAGTTTCAAGCATAAAAAGAGAAAGAGATGGACAGGCTGATTGTTTAATTCGATCATTTTATACTGTATACATGTGTTGAAAAATCACACAGTATCCCCATTAAAAATGTGTAAGATTTTAACAATGAACATTTAGAGATGCAATGGAATTAGAATTCAAGATGAAAATGAGCAGAAAGGGACCAGAAAAGCTACATAATTAATTGCTACATGTTACCACCAGAAATAATGGCTGCTATAAATGCAATAATTTTTTTATTAATTATTTTGCATTATGTGATAGTTTCATAGGCTCTGGGAATCCCCCCACCCCTCCCCACGCCCTTCCCCCCTGGTGGATTCCTCCACCTTGATGCAGTATTACAGTTCAAATTCAATCAAGATTCTTTCCTTATAAATGCAATAATTTTAAAGAACATACAAGATCCTTGTTTTCTTTTCTGTCCTCCCCCTTATGATAGAGAAAGTTATTAAATTCTATAGGAAGCTGTTCCTTTTCATTTTCTAAATACTTTTACCACCCAGGAAAGTGTTTGAAGTAATGGTTTAAAATTGTGCTTTCAAGGCAAAAGAACAATATAGAAGTCCTACCGACCAGTGATGACTTTGTTTTCAAAGACATTCCTTTAAAGTTCCAGACACAGAATTAAAAGGTGTGAGAAACAGCCCAGCTACATGAAGGGTTCAACATAAAGCCCCTGTATGGCTCTTGTGGAACCCATTACCACTTTCCAAGTTGACAGAGTATTTTCTCAGAGAGAGGAGAGAAGGACAAGTCCTGGCTGTCCTGCCTCTTGACAGAGGAAATAAATCACAACACACACTGGAGGATACCTTTCCAGGCTGCATGCTGGGAACTTCATTACACAAGCTGTGCCACGCATTACTATGCATATTGCTGCTGATTGGACATAGACACATATCCCAGCCTGTTTCTGTCATTGTCTTATGGGGGAAAGATCCATTTTTCTCCACAGACAGATACAAGCTTGAAAAGGACATGAAGAAAATGATACCGTGTGGCCACAAGATCTCTATCTTTAGCAATATATGCTCTTGACTTATGTTCTATCTAACTTGCCTTAACCCTATCTCCTGGTGCCTAAAACATGGTCACATTATTATGATCTTGTTTGGTCTGAGTGGGTTTGTTAACAAACACAAGTCTTACTGCTCTTGGTCTTGACCTCATTAAAAAGAGGACAGAGAATTTCTCTATAGAAGAATTTTCAGCAGCATCTTCATTTTAATTAGTGATCCCATTTTTTTGGGTTCATTCATAAAAGACAAACTTTATTTACAGTGTTTTGTTTGTGTGTCATGACTGCAGTATAATCTAATTTGAACCAGTTGGGATGATGGAAAAAATTGCAAAGGAAGACCTAATCTTCAGGCTGGAAGTACAGTGTCATTTTTGAAGTCAACAACACAAAATTAATGAACCAAAGGAGATAAAATTAATGAACATAACCATTAGCCAGCTTCCTGTAGTTCAAGAACACTAATGTAATTTTAGACATAGTCTACATAATTTAGCCTCTTCTTTGGTAATATTCTGTAGTAAAATGCTTCAGTCATTTGCATTTCAGTTGAATGACGTTGTCCACACACACACAAAAAAATAGACGCAATATTCTTGTATCTTTGTCATACTTCACTCTTGTACTGGTGGATGGAGCCAAATATATCCTTGACTCTCAGGCTACGTAAATGCTGCTAGTAAAACGAAACTTCAGTTGCTCCAGGGGTGAATACCTCCTGGTATAGAAAATGAAATATAAATAACAAATGTTTAGTTATGCAATTGTAGGTCCTTAAATGTTACTCTGGGGTCACAAAGTTAATAATTGAGATCTCACATTCCTTTGTGACTAAAAATTATATTACAGGTCAAAAACTATTTCTATTGGCTAAATACATAGAATTTTCTTGAAAAGAATTCTTCAGTGGGAATACCCACATGGAAAAATATATATAAATTCCTGGTATACATAATAAATGTTAAACTTGTTTTACTTCTTTTACCCAAGTAAGATATTACGATTAGAATTTTAAAGGGATTCTGAAATGCAATTTTATTTGTTTTTCTCAAAGGGACAGAAAAGGGGAGTTTTTCACCCAATGATTCACTACCAAGGGCCCACCTCAGCAGGGTGTGGTGCAGGTTAAAGCCAAGAGCCAAGAACACCACATAGGTCTCCCAGTTTGGAGGCCAGGACTCAGTATTCAAATCCTCATGCACTTTCAGTAGCTGGGGATAGAGGTCTAGCAGAGGCTACTTGCTCATGGTTTGGTGAACTGGCAAATACTTTGCTTAGCCTGCCATCTCCATGACCTTGATGGGTCTCCCCTCTCCCTGCTGGCCTAGGCAGCCAGCTCCATTCCTATTGAAAGTGTTGGAAAAAGTTGTGTGTTTCCAGTGGAGCTTTGAAAGAGCCTTTGTTCCTTGATACTTCTACATCTGCTGTCAGGTACCATTTGCGAGAGCTGTGCCTGGTTACAAGAGAATCTCAAAAACTTCACAGAGAATGTAGATCATGGAAAACACTATGCAGGGATTTTTAAATTATTTACACATACATTAATTTTATATTTTAATTCCATTTTTCATGAACATGTTGCAGTTCCCTCTTATAACCACACTACCCTGCTTGCTCTATTAAAACAAACAAAAACATGTACAGAGCGTTTTCCCTGACACTAGAAGTTTGTTTTCCTGAATTTTGGAAGATGACAGCAGGGTTGTGTTCTGGGAAGAGCTATCTGATGTCTTATGGTAGAGACACAAGTCCTAAGATGAGGGTCCCTACAAAAGTTGCCTTGTGACGCTAATTACCCTCTGAAAGTCCAATAAAAAAATCACATGGGAGGCAGTATGAGCTTCAACACCTGCGTCTGAAAAGGGGAAAGTACTTAATCTACAGCTATAACATCTTCTGTTGGATGCTAAGTGACCTAATTAAAATCAACTCCTTTCAAAGAGAAAATAAGATTCATTTGCCTATGTCAGCGGTGGTACAAACTGTCCAAGGAGCCTAAGTGTTTTCAAATGAATATGTAACTATCTCCCAGATCACTGCGAGAACACAGGATGATGGAGAAGAATCCAGATAGACCCACTCTTGTAATGCATAGCTTGAAGACTATTCGGGAAAGTTCCTCTAGTGAAGAAAAACAAAACGAAAAAAAAGTGGGGGGATAATTGTGTCATTTTGGCTGAAAAAGACTAGAATTTGTGACACTTTTTTGTGTCAACTGGCTAGTGAGGTATATGGAATATGCAAATCTCACAAGTGCTGGACAGAACACTCTGATAAGACACAGGAGAAAACTTTATCCAGTTCCAGAGCACTGTCAATTACTTTTACAAACCCCATACTATTTGTACTGTTAAGTAGTCACTACCATTTCTTAACCAGAAGCATAGATCCTGAGAAAACCAAAACAGTGCAAGAACTTGTAAGAAATGTCTAATCAGCATTAGTACAATTCATGCTTAAGATACCATGAGAAGAAATCATCAGCCAAGAGAAGTGGGGAAGTGGGGGAGAAAGGATCAGAAGAAAGCCAAGCAAAATCTCTTCTGTTTGGATACCCCAAAAAGACTGAATGAAAGAAGGTATGAAATGATTAAATGATTAATGATTAAATGATTAAATGATTCTTAAATGATTCTATCATTTAAGCTATTAACTAATGTTAGGGCAGGCACTGGGTCCAGCAAACAAGGTGACAGTTGAGATGCGAATATCCTATGCCATAGTCCTTGAGTTCAGCGGCAGGTTCCAAATCCTGGATCAAACAGCCTGACCATATAGAGCCTTAGAGACTATAACTAGTTCAAGAATTTGGTTCTTTCCACCCATATAGAAAACGTGAACTGAATTCCTGCACCTGACTTTGGCCCAGTCCAATCTTGGCTAGTGCGAGTTTAGGGGAGTGAACTAATAATAGAAACCTGCTGTGTTGATCTATCTCTTGCTGACAACTCTTCATCTCAAATAAACAATAATGAGAAAAATAATTAAACCACACTATCACATGCTAATGATTAAATTACATCCAAGTAAAAAGCATATCAAAAGCAGAAGGGAACCTAGTGTGTTTAGAAAACTGAATACCCGATGCCTGAACTCAGTGCACAGAAGTCAAATAATATTAGACTAGAGAAATTGAGACCAAATAGAGTATGTACTGTAGCAAAGTTGTTTGAGGAAAGAGAGTAATCTAACAAGTTGCGTGGAGTCAAAAGATTAATGTGACAATATAGTACAGGATAATAGGTTATAAAAGCTGCTGAGCATAGTAATGCGAGCATTCCCAGCCACAGGAGTAAACAGAGCTTTCTCTGTTAATCTCCGTGTCATGCCCCTTGCAACACCCACAACAACCTCCAAGATGTGTAGTACTGATATCTTTTAAGTGAGAAACATCCCTGAGACTACGTGGTAGAATTGAGGCTGTACAACACTGAATTCTAAAGACTGAGCTGCTAAGCATACTCTTCTCCCCTACAGAGATGTGCAGAAGGGGGTCAGAGCATTACAGTGTCAGGGGGACGGCTGCTAACTCACTGGGTCTAAGACTTAAGGAAGCAGTCAAGGCTAATAAAGGTGTGAGACAAGGCAAATAAATATGGGCATTGAAAAAGATTAAAATATTAGAGAAAGGGACAATACTAAGGGAAATCCCTGGGAAAGACATAAACATACAATGGGATTTCTTATAATTCTGGGAGAAATCAAGGTATCAGATTTCATGCTTTTGACTGTTATTGCATGGTAAGGTTTGTCTAAACTTTCCTCTGGTCTGTGCACTAAACATATGCAAAGAGAGAATAGTTTCACTTTTTTTTCCCCTTCTACATATTTCATTACCTTCCTTCAACAAGAGATGTTCTATTTTATCTTTTGGGAAGATGAGTTGCATTTTTTTTCTTTATAACACATCGCTATTTGTAACATTTTTTATACACTACAATAGCAATTATACATTCTAGTCCCCTGCTTACCTTAATTAATGTCTAGTTTGTTAAAGAAAGAAGTGCCTTCAGCTTTACTCTAGGGTAAGGGAACAAGCTGGCTACCAACTACTGATGATGGATCAGCCTGGGGAACTAATCATTAGGTGTGTCTCAGCAGTATGTGAGATTAATTTGCCCTTATATTATTTAAATGAAGATCATGTTTGTTCCCCCGTCTGCCTTGTAGTATAAGCCCTAATATTCCTCATATACAGTACAGAAATCACATACTCAATAATAGGGACAAAAGGCAAGACCAGCCTTAGGCTACTAGGGCACTATATAAGTTAACATTTTCAGTGTTCCAGGCAACTGAAAGTGCTTTGCATATATTAATTCCTTTAATCTCTCCATATTTTGAAGCAAATATTTCTATTATTTGCTATTCTACATCATTAAGAATTTGAAGCATTGAAATTTGCCAACCTAGTAAGTAGCAGAGTGGAGTTTCAAATCAATCACTAGGAATACAAAACTAACATTCCCATACAGCCTTCAGATTCGGTTCTATACAAAACCAACATTTAGCAGGCAAAGGTTAGACCACTTCTTGGAATATCCATGTCTCATGTTGGAGCACATGATTCATGTCCTAGCTACATCTTCTAGTGCAATCCCGGGGGAGGTAACAAATAATGACTCCTACCATTAAGTCCCTGCCTCTTGTTTGGGGGCCCCAGATAAAAATCCCAGATTCCTGGCTTTGGTCTGATTGATTTCAGGCTGCTTCTGAAATTTAGGAAATGAACTAGTCCATGTAAAAATCTTTATCTCTCTCTTTCTCTTAATTACTCTCTTCAAGTGATAAATACTTTTGCTTTGGTTTTACAATTAAACATAAGTTAATAAATAAATTAAAAAATAAAATTAGCAGTTAATCTCAATGTTAAATATTTACATTGGACAATAGAACTAAAAGTTTAGTTAGTATCTAGAAAACTAAGGCTGAAAGGAAAACAAACTGCTTTAGAACAAAAATTAAATTTTATCTTGATTTGCTGATTTCTTCAATTCAGCACAATATATCAACACTCACAATAACTGATAACCAAATGCATTTTTACTAACTCCTATTGACTATAGCTACCATATTTTTTAAACATTTTTGCACATCAAAATTAGTAGCTTGTATTTTTCTTGAACAAAATAAATGCGTTTTAAATAAATGCATTTGTCCCATTCTTGTGATGTGGAAAGTTAGGTTGGAAGTCAACAACTAATTAAAATTTCACATTAAAATCAAAATATACTCCTGATCCACAACTTTGAAAACTGAGTTCTGGAACCAGTGTTGTGGTACAGCGTGCAAAACTGTGATGTTTGCCTCACAGGCATCCCATGTGAGCAGCAGTTTCAGCTCCCTACTGATGTTTTCTGGATACTTCTGGCATTTTCACACATGGGAACCCTGAAAAGAGTTCTGGTCTCCTGACTTCAGCCTGGCCCATTCATAGCCATTGTGGCTATTTGAGCAGTAAACTAATAGGAGGAAGATCTTTCTATAACTCTTCCACATAAGTAAGTCCTTAAAAAGAAAAGAAAGCAAATTGTGATCTGATTATCCAATAGTTTTCTTCAGAGACCCTCACGTTCTCTGTTAGTCCAGGAGGGTTTATAAATCCACAGTCTAGAGGCAACCATGTGTCTCTCTGCGTGGTTAACTCTAAGCTGGTTATTTCTTCCAATGGATGTGAAGAACAACAATTGGAGGAAGGAAGTGATGGACTTTGCTGGTGTCTGATCCTACAGGAAGTGTTGCCCCGCTACTTTTGGTTCCAAGGAAATACATTTCTTTTGTCTCCTATAATTTTCTCAGACTTTCATCTACCTCATATCTTAACTTTGAATATCTAAACATCAAAGAATCCCCCCAAGATAAAAGGGAACAAAGCTGATGCAAACAAATACACATTTTCAATGAGCCTCAAAACATCCTATCCTGATTAAAGTTAGACTGTGATTCCAAAGCCATTAGCCCTTCTCCCTATTCAGCCCCACTGCAGTGTAACAGGCCTACCAAAGATGCATTCTGGTGGAAGAAAAGATAGACAACTACCACAAAAGGCTGAATGAGTCTTTTAATTATGATGGACACTGTCTCTTCTTAATTGGGAGACAAAATGTCACTTTGTGGAATTGTTACTGTTGAAATTCTTTTTCATCTAACACAGAGACATAGGAAGTCTTTTTAAAAGGCATAAAATGATTTCTGTAGAGTGCTATCTCTACATTTGGGTTTGCCTAACCACTTTCCCTGGTCTGCAGTTTTTACTTTATCTCAGAACTCTTCAGCCTTATTTGAAGAATATTTCAGCTTCAGCTCTAATGTAACTAAGGCACTAGATGGAATTTTACATGGCACAATGTACCCTTGACTTGATGTGTTTCAGTGATAAAGTCTTGGGAAGGTTAGAGAAATCCTAATCCAGTTCCCCATATGGATGGCAGCGCTACAACTACTTAGGCCACTACCTATGACTGTTATCAAGTAGCCGGAATCCAGAGTAGAGTTGGAACTTGCACCTACACACTCCAGTGTGGGAGATGGGCAACCGAAAATCCAGTCCAAACAACCACGTAACAATTGTTTCCTGCTTAATTGTTCAACTAATTGAGAATAAAGACACTTTATGGATCAAAGTCCAATGAATATGTCACAGAACTGCAACAAACTGAACAGGCAACCTTGTCGATGGGTCACCACTGAATCCAAAACAAGGGATTTAGATTTCAAACAAATCCCACAAAAATGCAGATGATTTATTATTGTACATGGCTAAGATGACTCCAGCTAACACCCTTGTGATATTGCTCTGAGAACTGAGCAAGGATAAACTTTGTTTTGTGGAAATGCTTGCTCTTTTTTTCTTTTGGAATAACTAACTTCTATGTTTCAAACTTTGTTTTCTGATGTCATTCATATGAGATGAAAAAAAGTTATTCGGGTTGGGGGTGTACATCCATCCACCACAGATGGAAAGGTAGATGGAAAGGTAGGCAGTATCAACCCCAGTCCGTCTCACACGGCTTGCATCAACCAGCCTGAAAAGTAGCACTGAAGTGACCTACAGTGCCAGGCATCATATCGCTTGCATCATGAATGTGTCATGACCTCTTTTCTGATGACACTTTTCTTCTTTTCCTGCATAAGCACCCCACACCAGTGCTAATGGGGAAACACCACAGCAGGAAAGGCATGCTTATCATCCACAGTCACCCTGCCCAAGACTGGTAGGGGTCATTGCGTGTGTGTGCACGTGTGTGCACACTTACCAAATAATTGCATTAGGTTTGATGTTTCTTTACGCAAAGGCAGATTTAATGTGTGTGTTTATTGTAGTGCTATTAGTCATCCCCAGCATAATTAATTTTGTGGACATTAGCTACCACGGCTTCTGTTACTTTAGACAGAGTTCTTGAGCTTCTTGTGACTTACCAGGCATTCCAGAGGGAGGTGGCCCAAGTTCTTGCAGAAGAGAATAATTAGAAGCTGTTTTTACAAGCGAGTTAAGCACACAAATAGATGAGCTGAATTTCTAGCTTTTAGAAGATAGAAAATTTCCTATATTTTTTCCAGAGCCAGAAATATAGACTAATATTATTTAAGCTGTGATACTTAATCTTGGCATATGCAGTGAATTCTAAAGTGTGAAATTCCATCTAGTTTGTCAAATATGTTGGTTATTCACATCATACAATGTTTGAAGAGATGGAGCTTTGAACTTCTCTCTTTTATCAAGTTAGAATAGCAGTTTGGTTAACAACAACAAAAAAAAATCACATCTTCTTTCCGTTAAATAAAAATGGCTTCCAGTTGTGATCAAGCTAAAATATGTGAGTTATAAACTACTTATGAAGATAGTCCAGTAGAGTTGTCTTTTTGTAAATGGTGCCTAGTATGTATTAAGAGTGCTATGACTAAAACATCAAACTGATCAGTGTATTTCATAAACTTACTTTGACATTTAAGCAAATATTTCCAGCAGAATCTTATGCAGTATCAACACAATAGTATCTTTTCCAAAAAAATGAGATTTGACGATAATTATATTTATAAATTCTGCTATTTGTTTCAAATGTGGACAATAAATCGTATCATCTGTCACATACTTATTTATAGATGCAATGTCTTCAGGATGATATTTTACATATTGACAAGGAAAAGCAAATAGCTATGTTCAAAGAAATAAAATAAAAATAAACTAGATAACCACAGCCCATTCAAATAAAGTAAAAATTTCCTCTTAAAATCATGGGTAATGCACAAGCTTGATTACTCCAGAACATGTTGGTGAATGAACCTTCTCCTCGGCCAAAGGATCAGCTGCTTCCAATCTGCTTGGGTTTTGCTTCATAATTTGGGTGCCAACGTGCTTTAGTGTATTCATATGATTTTTTTTTAATTATTTATTATTTAACTTCAGTAATTACATTGTATTATGTGACACAGTTACATAGATACTTGGGTTCTCCCCACCCCTCCCCAAACCCTCCCACCATGGTGGATTCCTCCACCTTGTTGCATAACCACAGCTCAAGTTCAGTTGAGATTCCCCCATTGCAAGCGTATACCAAACATAGAGTCCAGCATCTTATTGTCCAGTCAAGTTCAACGGCTTCTTAGGTATACCCTCTCTGGTCTGAAGACAGAGCCAGCAGAGTATCATCCCAGTCAATTGAAAGCTCCAACATACCATCAGCAAAAATTTACATCATTATGGAATTCATTGACATAGTAATGAGTAACCAATATGTTAAAAGTAAATGCGAGTTCCCAGCCACCTTCTGTGACCACCTCACCTATACTTCAATTTTAGTTTATACACAACATATAACATTCAAAACATAACATGTTATACATAACATCACAGAATGGGAGAAGATCTTCGCACACGACATAGGTGATAGAGGGCTGATCTCCAGAATATACAAAGAGCTACAAAACAACCAAAATGTCAAAACAAACAAGCCACTCAAGAAATGGGCACGGGAAATGGGCAAACACTTCACAAAGGAACAAACCCAAATGGCAAATAAACATATGAAAAAATGCTCAAGTTCCCTGGCAATAAGGGAAATCCAAATTAAAACATCAATGAGGTACCACCTAACGCCAGTAAGACTGGCCCACATGAATAAAAGCACCAACGACACTTGTTGGCGAGGTTGCGGGGAAAAGGGAACCCTACTCCACTGCTAGTGGGGCTGCAGGCTGGTAAAGCCTCTATGGAAATCAGTATGGATAATATTCAAACAACTCAAATTCAACATACTGTATGATCCAGCAATAGCACTCCTAGGAATATATCCAAAACACTGGTTCTATGAGAAACCAACATGCACTCCTATGTTCATAGCAGCACAATCAGTAATTGCAAAAACATGGAAACAACCAAAATGCCGATCAACAGAGGATTGGATAAGAAAGCTATGGTTCATCTACTCCATGGAATACTACTCAGCTATTAAAAAAAACAAAATGCAGTTCTTTGTGGCCAAATGGGCCAAACTGGAAACCATAATGCTAAGGGAAATGAGCCAATCCCAAAAGGTTAAATACCACATGTTTGCCTTAATTTAAGATGATATGATGTTATGTATCATATGATTTTTAACATTTAAATTCATTTGTGGTAAAGAGGAATAAAAAGAAATCATATCTACTAGTCATTCTTCAGATAGCCTGTGATGATTAGGGCTGGAGCAAGCTAAATCTGTATGTGGAGACTCAATCTGGACACCCCACTTGGGTGTCAGGAACCCAGTTATTTCCTCTCCTCCTTTCTCTGTATATCTGCCTTTCCAATAAAAGCAAATGAATCTTTCAAAAAATTTTAAAAGACAGAAAAAAAAGAATGTGATCCTACACAGTATGCAGTTAACAAGATATGGCTAACCCATCTACTTGATGTCTTCAATGAATGATAGATTGCTAATCAATAAGTGCGAAAGAGGATAGCTTGAGTGGGAATTTGTAAAGGTAGGGGCAGTATACTCAGCAAGATCTGAGTGACTTCACAGCTACTTCAATGATTCATGCAGTCAGGGACATGAGACACTTGCTTGGTTCCTTTATGCAATCTTTGGTCAATGTAATCTTTTACCTCTTACAGACAATGCTGTATTTCTGACCTCTGATTTCATGAATATTGTTTTGAAGAGTCTTGGTTGCTGGAAACAGGGATGTCCACAGGCCTTTTTGCCCTATAGCAGTATCCAGTGAATAGGCATGATGTACATGTTTCTAGTCAACATCATCCTTTCTTCGGTAGGAGAAAGAGGGGAAGTCAAGAACTCATCCCATAGTGTAAAGCACAACTGCACTTGCTTTCATTCATAAATACACACCCAATGTGAACAGTCCAAGGCTCCCATTGCTCTTATTACCATGGAACCAGAAGGAAAACGTGTGGCTTTTATCAGGAAGTATCTACAACGCCAATCATAGGACATTGGTTTGGTCAGAGGCAACATGCAAGGAGCGTCTACTTCTGCCTTTCTTCATTACTCCTGTTGCCTTAGAATTTCCACTAATTTAATGCCCAAAGAGTTTGTGCTGTGAGTGCAGTGGGTTGCCTCCAGTGGGTTGCTGGTGATAATGGAAGTCTTTCTCCTTTTCAATTGCATTGAAATATTGAGGATCACTCACCAAGCTAGTGGCTATTTCTGTCTACCTCGTAGCTCTCCTGGTAAAACATGACCTTGTTCCCTGTGGGAATGGAAAAAGGCCACTAACCAAATACTCGTTCATGAAGTACTATCCCAGGTTAATTCCAGGGGAGATAAGGCTAAATCTTGTCTTCTGTCTCTTAAACTGTGGAGAGTACTATGAATTTCTTTTTATATGACTCTATTCCCAGGTGTAATAACATAGACCCAAAGCCCCAGGAAAATCCCAGGCTTGTCAATTTCCCATTTTTTAGTAGACTGACACATTGCTCATTTTCCCATCACTCCTATTGAAAACTTGGGACTGTATTTTAACCATTTTCTTTTGCACTCCTTGGAAAGACACAGCGCCATGCTTTTTATGGCCTTGCATCTGTAGGCCTACAGTAAATATCCCTTAATGGAAAACATTCCATGGACAGTGGACATTCACCTCAGATACAATTCTATCTAATAATCATACCTCCCAACCAATGACCTCAACCACATTAATATCGTGTTTATCATTCCATCTTTAGGGCCTGTAAACAGTCAATAATTCTTTGGGATGGCTACCCAAATCCTACTGTCACATATTTTTCTCTACTTACATAATTAATAGAAATGGCACAAATAAAAATGAGTAACATGTCTGCAACACATGTTATAAACCACACAGTGTTTTAAGTGTTTTCTGCATGGAAATTCTCTAAAATTGTACAATGACTCAGTGGAACACTTTCATATAACTTTTTTTCATACAATTAAATCAGATCTAGTCTATTGACCTATCTTCAGAGTTTTGGTATTATTGGACCAGGCTAGTGGGCTATGATTTCCTTCACCTTGACAAGGTCTGCTTTCTTGACAATCTGCCCCTGATCACCTTTTCATAGAAAATTTGCCTTTATAAATCCTTTTCTTTAACCTTTGTGGTTATATATTCTCTCAATTTCTTATCAGTGTTCGCACTCACAACTGACTTGGGCAAGGATATTTTATTTTATTTAAAAGATTTATTTTTTTTATTGGAAAATCAGATTTACAGAGAGAAGGAGAGAGACAAAGATATCCCATCTTCTGGTTCACTATCCAAGTGGCCACAATGGCTGGAACTCTCAGCTTATCCAAAGCCAGGAACCAGGAGCTTCTTCTGGGTCTCCTATGCAGGTACAGGGTCAGAAGGCATTGGGCCGTCCTCCACTGCCCTCCCAGGCCATAAGCAGGGAGCTGAATGAGAAGTGAGGCATCTGGCACACAAACTGACACACGAATCGGACTTGGTGCATACAAGGTGAGGATTTAGCCACAAGGTTATCGCACTAGACCTGTGCAAGGACAATTTTTGGGATGCACTCCTTCGATACATAATCAATGAGAAAGATCATAACCCTAACTCCTAGTCCTGAGGAAGATTAAGGAGACTTACTTCATAAGCAACAATTAGCAAATCCACATGAACTAATCGATCGACCACCACCCTTCCCAAAGCCTTTAGGATGAGCCTTTAGCTCATTCCATGGTTGACAAATTCTCTCATTGTTTAAACAATAACCTTACAACAACCCTATTACAATACTTTTGACTGTTGTAATAGTCTAAAATAAACTCTCCCTTCCTGTTTAACCCTTTTGCGATTTTTGATTGCTTCTTCTTCAAACTTTTAACTTTAGCTTCCTACAATATTTTATATACTGTCTTGTCCTCTTGGCTTTTGATATTAGCCTTCCTAACAGCTACATCTTTCAAGACATTGTATGTATTTTTCTTTTCCCCTCTGTCCATTTCAAGAAGGACAGCCATTCTTGCAGCCATTGACTTATTCCCATGACCCCAGAATTCTTGCTCTTCTTTTCAAACTAATTTAGATCAACCTCAACAATATAATTTTTCCCAGTGTTCTTTTCTGTAGTCTTTGCTTCTCTTTTTTCTCTCCTCGTAATGTTTTCTTCCTACCCTAATTAAACTTTCTGTATACTCTAAAAATGTTGTCTTTACATTCTTGGCTGCTTGGATTTAATTGTTGTCTTGAAAATTAGATAACATAGACAGAAAATGAATTACTAAAAATCAAAAGTTTTCTAAAAGTTTAGGATGTATTAAAAACTAAAGCTACAGACTGCATTTATTTTACAATTCCAGAATACTATTTGAGGGGGAAAAAAATCTTCCAAAATTTCCTGATGGAAGATGACAAAGTTAACTGATTCCTGCCAAGTGTGAGGGGGTGGAATTAGGATCATGAGGGTGTCACTGTTGGTGCAGGGGCCTTCCCCAACAACTGCATGAGCCGGATGTGCTGCCTACCCTCTACACCAGGATGGACTTATTCTGTGAACGTATTGCACTCCCAAGAGAATTCTTGGCATTCACAACATTGCTAATAATCATAGTAGATGCAAGAAACCAATGAGTCCCCTGCCTCTCCCACATGGGAACAAAGCAGTACTAATTATCTTCTAGCACTAGGAAGTCAGTGCCAGTATGGAGTTATGTTCCCTTCCGAACTAGAATAGAGCATCACAATTTTCTTATTCCAATTCGAATTTTCCAGAACTATTAAAATGACTCTACACCAAACTGCTTTGAAAGAAATAATATTGGCTTTCTCCCACTACTCTTTTCTTTTCTCCCTGGTCCCCTTCCTACTAAATCAAATTAATCTGCTTTAAAAATAGAAAAAGATAAGTGATTATATAATCTTCTAAGGGAGTCAAGAAGCAGGGGGACACACGGCCCAGATGAAAGGCTCATCAGGCAGCCTGCTTCGACGATAGACGTCAAACCGAACCATCTGTGGCCCAGGTCTCTGGGGCTGCTGAAATGGAAGATGGGGAGCCTTGCCCTTATTCTGATGCTACCAGTGATCTGCAGTGCTGACTGAGGGCAAAGAAATGCCTCTAGGAACCCCGGGATCACGTCCCGCTGCCACTCCAAGCTCACTCACTCAGTCACTGCCTATGCGTGACTTACTCCTGACACAAGAGGGGAATAGCAAGTCTGCACCAGTTCATGTATCTCTAGGTTATCCTGGCTGAAAAATCTTATCTAAGTCATGCTTCTAATTTGTATACATATATATGTATATGTATATGTATATGTATATGTATATGTATATGTATATGTATTTATGACCTACATAATTTAACTAATAAATTATGCATGACATCTTATTTACAAATTAACTCAATCAATAATAAAACAATTTAATTGTTTCAGTTTAAGAGTAAAGCTGCACCAGAATAGAAACCCAGCCCCTCAGCTCTATTCCCTAGATTCATGCTTCCACTTTGCCTACTCCCTTTGTCCAGAGAAGTCAATTATGGGGAAAAATGATATTCTGTACAAGAAGATTTATTTCAAAAAGTCACCAAAATTTGCAGTTTTCAACTGTTAGGAGACACATGAAGGGAAAGTTTTAAAATGTGTGTGTGTGTGTGTGTGTGTGTGTATATATATATATATATATCTGTTTTAAATCTAATTTGGGGTCACAGCTGTAATTGCAAAAGCTTTAGATTGTGTGTCATGCTGGAATAATATCGTGTTAGGGAATGTAAGGCATTCAGGATTACTTTAAGCCTCATTGCACCCTAAGTGTGATGCTATTTCAATACAACACCTACCACTTTCAGGTCTTTATGCTTAAGTATGTCTTGCTGGATGAAATCAAGCTAGAAATTGGATGAAATTGGGTCCTCCCAGTTGATTCTACTGCTAGAAGCTCCAAAACCCAATTGTTTTGTAAGTTCAAGTCTATGAATTCAGAATTCAAATTATCGTGATTTCTTTCAGTAAAAAATAAATACAAAAGCTAAACTTGCTGCAGAGATGAAAAGTCAGTTGTTGGAGAAAAAGAAGAAATTAACTTTCTTTCTTTCTTCCTTTTTTTTTTTTTCCTCACAGGCATTAAAAGTGCCTCAGAAATGGGGCAGGCAATACTACAGAAAACATAACCTGTAGGAATTACAAGACCTAGCGTACCCATTACGAGGGAGCAGAAAGTCCTTCATTTTGACAACAAAACCCAGTATAATTCACAGAAAACTGGTTCCATGCTAGCTCAAGTCATTCCACTGCAAACTCAATTTTTGGATGCAACAAATTAGCCTATTCTTCAAAATTAGATGCAGGTCACAGCTTCTCTTCATTTAGCATTTAAAGATGTATTTGAGAAAATGCCCATGTCCATGACCCACAGGCACCACCTTGAGAGGATGGGTGCTTTACTAAGTTGTACAGAAGATGGTGGAATAGAATATTGAGTTTAGCGCTGAATAGGGAGCTATAATCTAATCTATCCAAATTGAATCTAGTTTTCAAATAGTGACTACTACTGCACTTATGAAGACTCTTAATTTAATTATATGAACTTGTTTTCCTTGTGAAGAAGAAAGGAACTCTACCACAGTAAGATTTTGACTGCTAATCTAAGGAATGGGCAGAGGTAGGAGACTGTTCCAAAAAGACACATAGTTATAAGTAGAAGTTCTTGCTTCATTACACATGACATAATGAAGACTGCATCTTAAATAGGAAACAATAGCAAATGAAATAAAAAAGTGTATTACACATGGGCATGTTCTGTAATAAATCACATTTGCTTGTGCTTCACCCAAGTCATCAAAAATAAGTACATGTTCCAATAACTACATTGAGAAAAAAAACAGGTTAAAAATTGTATCACAAATGTATGCATTTGAATTTGTTCTCAATAAGAAGTGACATATGGGGGCCTGGCATGATAACCTAGCAGCTAAAGTCCTCACCTTGAACCTACCAGGATCCCATATCAGTGCCGGTCTAACCCCAGCGGTCCCACTTCCCATCCAGCTCCCTGCTTGTGGCCTGGAAAAGCAACTGAGGACAGCCCAAAGCCTTGGGACCTGGAAGAGGTTCCGGCTCCTGGCTTTGGATTGACGCAGCACCAGCCATTGCGATCCTTTGGGGAAGGAATCATGGGATGAAAGATCTTCCTCTCTGTCTCTCCTCCTCTATGTATATCTGCCTTTCCAATAAAAATAAATGCATCTTAAAAAAAAGAGAGAGATGACATATGGGTAACATGCTGACGTAAGTATTCTAGTAAGTGAAAGTAGTGTTGCCTAAGGATTAACCAATCCAGTCAATGCTGTAGAGTTTGCTGTTACGTACGGGTCACGGTCCCTTTAGGAGAATCTAATACTTTAAGTCATGTGATCTGGGAAAGACTTGGCAAGGAGAAAAGTACTGTCATGAATATCAAATAAAAATGACTAATGAATCATTAACAATCACCACCATTACTGTGCATCATTGAATTTTAGTTAAAAAAAAAGTTAAATAAAGTTACAGGCCTAAAGTGTTCACAGTGCCCTGCTGATGTTGAAATCGTGGGAGAGTTATGGCACCTTTCTGTATGCCTCTCGGATTCCTATTCATGGAGGATACCCAGCTGCCTGACTCATCTCATTCTCTCCCCTCCCTGCCATTAGTCTTCTGGCTGGCTGGCTAAGGTGATGCTCATTGTTCAGTGATGCGGCAGGCAGGTATTTTGAATAACTCACTTACATATAGTGTCACACTCACATGAATCACAACATAAATGACTTAGAAAAACAGTCCATGTGTTAGAACACAGAGTACGTCTTAATAAATGATTAAATACCTCTTTTAAATCAATGATAGTTTTCAATGGTCCGAAAATAACTACAAAATTAAAATGAGAGCATTTCTTTCGAAATATATGGTTGTATAATTATGTTTTTTATGACTATTTGGGATATAGAGGACATCAGGAAGGAAAAATGATTAAATAACAAGAAATATCAATGCCAAAACTGATGAGCCACAACCCCAAGAAGGAACACAGACCTAATATTACAGCTTGTAATACATATACAGAAAAGTTAAATTTAAAATAGTATTTAATTAATATATGAAGAGAATTTCAAAACTAGGGATATAAATGTGGTCTAAATAAGGAAGAATTTAATTTTCTTCAATAGCACAACTCAATATTACAAAAAAAAGTCAATTCTCTCTGATTATCACGTTAATTCAAAGCTGTCTCACCCTTATTTGCAGCTGGATGTTTTGAAAAATCTATTTAAAAAATTTTTTTAAAGTAAAAGCCTACTAATGCTTTAAGACAAGTGCTAAAGTAAGAATAATGAGTGGAGGCTTCTCTAACAAGCTACAGAGATAAACTACTGGGCCAAGGAATAAAACTTAGACATTAGCACAAGAACAGACACATGGTGCAATGGATCAAAAGGGAGCATCAGAGGGAAACGGATGTGTGTCTGCGAGCTCAATACATGAGTTAACTCAACATGGCTGTTCTTAAATGGTACAAGCAAAAGGGACTCATTTTATGAAGCAAAAAAGTTGAACTCCATTCAGATTAAAATGCTCATCTTTACATAAAATACAGAATATCACTGACATGGAGATGCATATAGCAAAGTTTTAAATAAGATCTTAAAATTTACAAGCTGGAATTCTTGAAAATGGACAGAAACAAATACATGACAGACATCGTGTGGAAAGATATTTGTAACGCATAGAAACAGTGTTAGGGACACTTTAAGAATTTCAAAAAGATTCACAAATGATAAAAATACAGGAAAATCATGTCATATATAAGAGGGGTCTTTGAAAAGTTCATGGAAAAGATAAATTACAAGTTTATTGCGGTGGGTATTTGGCTCAACAGTCAGGATACATGTTGGAAGCCTGCATCCCATGTCAAAGTCCCCAGGATCGAATCTCATCTCTGCTATTGAGCTTAGATTTCTTTTGGTATGCACCCTGGGAGGCTGTGAGTGATGGTTCAAGAAGTTTGGTCCATATCACCTGCCTGGAAGATGTAGGAAGACACTCAGCTCTAGTGTGTAACTTTGTCATGGCCCAGCCCCAGCTGTTTCTATGCAGTGTGAACCACAGGATGGGAACTCGCCATATCTCAAAGAAAATAAAATACATAGGCAAATATTTTTTAAAAGATGTCTATTTTTTCCAAGGAGTTTTGGCGTCCACATATAGTTTTTCATACTTTCTGAAGATCCCTCACATATCAAAATAATAAGTTATGTTTTAAATACATAGAATTTTTTATTTGTAACTTATACTTCACTTAAAGTGGAGAAGTACAAATGGGCAGGAAACGACAGCGTCATTATAGACAGCCATGCCCTGAAGACAAAGCATACAAGTGAATGAGACAGTTCTTATAAAACAATGTCTTGTTAGAGAAAGAAAAAAAAAATCCCTCTCATTGTTCCCACAGCCACACTCCAACTCTAATGGATATAGTTAGTGCAAATTTGGGGCTCCTGCTTGACACTGAACATTGTTGAATGGGAGGCACAGCTTGAACCGAGAGCTCAGTAGCAAGAGAACTGCACATTTCCTGGCATGAAGCAGCAGGTCAATGGAGCCTTCAGCTGCACGCATATTTCATGCCTGGCTTTCTCTCTCATTCCTTATGAGTTCTCACATAGCTAAGCGGTAAGACATTGTGTTTCAATTCTGGACAATGCAGAGGCCCCGTAGACAAGCAGCTTTAAGGTGAGAACAAGAAGGAAATTGTAACAGTGAGAAAAGTCCCAAATGGACATTATTACAGAATATGTTCCTTTTTTTTTATTTTTTTTGTCTGACCCTGAAAGCAGTATCGCATGCCAGCAATCTAGGATGATCTGTCTCAGACGCCAAGGTAAAGAGAATGGTCTATATATTCATCTTACCTTCCATGGTTTTGTGAAACTAAAGGCTTAACAGGTAAGTAATAATAATAACAATAACAATAATAATAAATGTTAGGCATTTTTTCTGCAAATTTGGATCAAGGAAAAAGTCTACAGGTTAAATAAAATATTGAGTTTTTGGTTGTTTGTTTATTTTAACGGGGAGTGGAGCAGTGTTTGTAATTCCAAATTCACTCATGAAAGCTAATTTGAGCCCGAGCTGTTTCACTTCTGCTCCGACTCCCTGCTAATGTGTCTGGAGAAACAATATACAGCCCAAGTACTTGGGCCAATGCCATCCACATAGGAGATCTACATGGAGTTCAGGCTCCGGGCTTCCACCTGGCCAACTAGGGAGTGAAGTAGAAGACGGAAGTTCTCTCACTCACTCTCTATCCTTCCCTCCAAAACTCTACCGTTTACAAAAAATGAGTAAATCACAAAAAAACAAAAAGACATGAGAATAATTCCAGAAGCTTCTTTCTGAACTTCCTTATTCCTAAACCCCCACTGAAGGTAATAATGTAACATTAAATGAATGTGTTTTTATATCTATGATAAGAAACTAGGGCCTTCTAGTTTCTTCTATAGTCAGCCTTTCAAGGTGTAAGACTCAGCTCAGAACAATGATATAACATTTTACCCTACTGGAGCATAGAGCTTTTGTTTTAATCAAACTTGGAAAACCGTATGAAAACACAAACTCTGGAGAGTGTTGTGACTTTGAGAAAGAGAAGCTAAGGAACATAAGGTCCTATTCTATTTACTTATTTTAAAAATTACGGTTATTATTGCTATTTTGTTTAATTCATTTCTCCTTTGGGAACGAGCAACCACTGTCCTCTTCCTTGTAGATACCATACATTGTCCAGTCTGGATTTTTGGAAAGGTCTGTAAGTATACTCTGTCCCTACCAAAGTCCTGGAAGCATGATACGAATGAGTTAAGCTTTTACTTCCTGTTAGAGTGGCTGGTGCAGGAACAGACCCAGGACTCAAATCTGCTCAACCTGCAGACCTCTTAGCTGTGTATTTACAAAGGGGAAGCGAATTAATCATCTCTCTTGCCTCATCGGTCATGATGCAATGAAGGTGTCAGCAAGAGTTTCCAGGAGCTTTTTTCAATGTCATGTGATCGGAAAGCAGATGCAGTAAACAGGAGAGAGACATAGAACGACCACATAACACTTGAAGTTCTTGATTCAATTGTCCCTGGGTCAAAGGCAATGTATAAGTGAGCAGATAAAGATGCATTTCCCATATAAAAGCTCAACTAAAGTGGTTCCAGATATTCATAAAACAGAATAGCTGTTGTTTTGAAATTGGACCTACCCTGAAATCAGAAAAAAAAAAAAACCAGAGTTCCAGCTGGTATTTTCCAAGTGACTTTGGGATCAAGAATAGTGTGTGTGTGAAACAGAGAGAGAGAGGGAGAGAGAAAGAGAGCTGGATATATAGAAGCAAGAAAAATGAAAGTGAGATGTGAAAGAAATTTAGGCAGCAGATGAGTAAAACCTTTCCCATATGTGACACTATTAGGTGTCACTTAGACACCATATGAATGCAAATGCAAACAACTGTTTCTTTTCTTGATTTTATTTTTAAAGATTTATTTATTTTTATTGGAAAGGCAGATTTATAGGAAGAAGGAGAGGCAGATAGAGAAACATTTTCCTACACTTGTGCATTTCCCAAATGACCACAACAGGGGAAGCTGAACCAATCCAAAGCCTGGCGCTCAGGACCTTCTACAAGCTCTCTCATGTGGGTATAAGGTCACAAGGCTTTGAGGTATTCTCTGTTGCTTGGGCAAGTCACAAGTAGGAAGCCGGATCGGAAGCAGAGCAGCTGGAACATGAACAGGCACCTATATGGGATGCTGCTACTTGAAGGTGGAAGATTAGCCAATTGAGCTTTTCATGCCAATCTCTATGTTTCTACTTCTATAATTTCTTTTTAAAAATAGGCTGACAATACTTGCATGAAAAAGATGTTACATCTTGCATAGGAAAACTATTTCCTGTTACTAGAAAATATACAATAAGTAGCAAAGCAGGTTACTTACCGGAGCTGGACAGGACAGATTAAAAACCTGCAAAGAAAAATCAAGAGTGAAACATTTCACGAAACGCTTTTTCAGCTACCTTGTTAAACCCTACGAATGAATATTTTACCTAATAACCTTTAAAAAGTTTCTCTTCTGTAATGAAGATATCAGGCGTGAATGATTGTGTATTCCTCTTCTTTCAAGTTTGTACTTTCACAACCTCCCATTTACTTCTTAAGTCCCCATAATTAAACCTTCAGTCCCCATAATTCTGACACAATGAGCCTTGCAAACAGTCATAATGATGGTCTGAGCACCAGACCCAATTAGACAATTCTCAGGTCTCGGCACTCTTACTCCTGTGAAATGCTTTGCATCTAGGAATCCGAGGCACTCCTGTTCATTTTCTCACTCCATGTTTTCTCCTGTCCAGCAAACTTGTTCTCCATCTGCTAAACACTGCATGAATAGTATCTCTATTTCAGAGCACTCTTCTGATTCCAGCATACACATGCATTGGTCTTTTCAACGTATTTTTCTTGCTAGACTTACATGAACCTCAAACTCAAGGACTTGGGAAATCTTTTTCTAAAATTTTTGTTCCTACAATTCCAATAAATCACAACATAATTAAAATCAGAAATCTAGAAGCTTTTCTTTTTCCTATTTTCTCTTTTATTCCCTACATTCAACCTAACACAAATGCAGTGAATTTAAAATGGTGGCTCTGAACGTTAGAGTCTCCTGGCCAACAGCACCAGCATCCCGTAAACGCTCGGTGGAAAACAAATTGTCAGGATTATCTCCAGACTTCCTAAATCAGAAACTGACTCAAAAGCCCATAAGTCCTCAAAATAAAAAGACATGATAACTCCTGAATTATCCGTCGAAGGCACTCTGGAACTTGCTAGATTTCATAACCTCTATTGTCATCTCTGCAGTTACAATATCATCACTTTGCCATGGACTCCACCAGACCTTGCCAAACACCAACCTGCCTGGTACATTTCCTTTGAAACATTATCTCAGCAGCTCCATTTTGACCAATTCTTATGGTTACCACTAAAAACCCAACCCATCTTTCATCCTTCTGCATAAACAGAGATCCCTTCAGAAATGCTGTTTCCTGACCATGAATAAAAACTGTTATCTCTCCACCCCAAACACTGGCAAAACTTTTTCAGGAGATAAGAAGGGAATTTCTTTATTTATATACATCCCTTTATTTGCTGTTGGCTAGTTTAACAGAGAGCACACACAAATCAAATATCTACTTATGCACCTCTACGTGGCATAGCTGATGTGGGCAGACCAGGCAGTCACTATAACTTCAAATTGTGTTTATGATAATATTCTCAGCAAGATTTAAATAATCAAAGAGATAAAATAAATCACAAGGTTGGGGATCACCACATAAGTTCTAAGCACACTTACAGTACATTACTAATTTCAATACTTCCATGGGTGAGGTCAGTAGTTTCTTTAAGTGATTTTTGTTTTTGAAACTTAGGATCCTCTATCATCCAAAGAATGAATTAGTGATGGTTTTCAATCCCACTGTTGGCATGGACATTGCAATCACATACTGTTTAAATTTATATTTTATTTTAAGCTTCATTTAGCTGTTCCGTTGTTCTCTTTTGCTTATTGAAATATGAGCATGCTCAGCAGGCGGGTAACTATATTTGTCAAGCCACCCCCCGGTGTGCCTAAAAACAAATAAATAAATACCCTTTTTTATGCAACAGAGAAACAAATTGTATAAATTAACTGGATCCAATATTTGCCTCCTACAAAATGTCCTTTTTTGGGCTTTCTGCCTGCTCTTTGGCTACATTCTTTGCAGCCTGGAAGAGGAACAGAGAGGTGTGAATGGTATTTACACCCCGTAACTGGTGTAATTAACAGATCTTAGGTTATTCTGCAGCACAAGCTCTCCTGCTTCTTTGTAAGGGCCGAAGGAACCAGGTTAGATGCTTAAGGACCTTGGTCTACACACCAGCAGAGTTGTGGCTTCAGTTTCCTCCAAGCCCCTGGTGTCTCAACCACCTTCTTCTACAAAGATGCTCACATAATAGCCATTTTCGAACTTGCTTGCAGCTATTTCAGCTGTAGCATTATTTCCAATTCAGGAAATGTTTTCCAAGGCAAGGGAAAAAATAGAGATATTTTTAACAACTCTGCAAAAAGAAACCTTGCTTTTAAACTTTGTTCTGCTTCCGATGTAAAAGCAGATTGCCAGCTAATTAGAGCCCCGAGCTCCCAGTCAGAGCCCAAAGCATCCCTGGAGCCTTTGCCTTGACCTTATTTACAATCTGTCCAACCTATGAACATATCCAACCATCACCGAGATTAATTTCCTGTTTAATATCTTCTGTCCTAGGAAAATGGTCTTTCTTTACAATCATATATAATCAGTAAGCTGCAAAGATAACAAGTAGGCTACATGCCAAGTTTGTTGCTTATCTCTTGCATAACTTTAGGTTAGTCACTTCACCTCCCTGGGCTTCTGTTATCAGATGAAAATATAGGATGCAAAAATTTAAATGACTTGCAAAGTAAGGAAACAGAGACACACAGAGAGAGACGTGTGGAGAAAGATTTTTCTTTCCTGCTTCAGTCTCTAAAACAAATCAGCAAAAGCTGGGTCATACCAAAGCCAAGAGGGCAGAATTCAATCCATTTCTCCCACTTGAGTAGTAGGAAAACTATTTGAACAATCACTACTACCTCCCAGTTGCACATTAGCAGGAAGGTAAATGGGAAGCAGCACAGTTAGGAGTCTAACCCAGGTATTCTGGTAGGAGTGGAGGACATCCCAGAGGCAACCTTGACCACAGTGCCAAGTACCTGCCTTATTAGTAAATACTTCAGTAATAGCAAACTTAGAAAAGAATGGCTTGGAAATGAGCAAGGGCTTCGCTAGCTATATACCCCTGGCCCACAGAGATTGGTGTCACCCTCACTGGTGAACGTTTGCAGTTCTGTGGGAGGAAAGTTTATCTGCCCCCTTGTCCTATAGGCAAGCCTGAACGATGCCAGAGCTTGTGGCACCAACTGCTATCGCCTTAGGACTTCCTTCAGTGTCACCAGAATAATCCGACAGACACCACAGCCAGTAATATCAACAGCTCCATTCCCTGGGTGAGAGGATGTGAACTGAAATCTAGTCCAGTCCCAAGAGACCACAAGGCATACCAGACATTCTACTCTATAAGGTGTGAGCCTAGAAAGGCAAAATTCAGTTACGTTCCTCCTTGGGTTCTCTGGACAGATATCAGAAGCACCAATAAATGCACAATGAACTGCTACAGCCCTGATGTCACAGGCACAGAGGGGTCAGTGCCCAGATCTCGGCGGATGGGGCAGAGGGAATTTGCTATTGTTTTCCCCTGTTGTTTGCCTGTAGAAGCTAAGATAATCTTCCATTTCAAGTAAAATGTGTGAGCCAAGCTGTGGGACTAATGCTCAAAAAACACCTACCATTCTAGGATGCAGGGGAACTGCGCTTTGCCCTGGCACACTGCCCTGACTCTGAATAAGACGCTGGTAGCAGCAGAACTGAAGTGCACTGGTCAGCTCTTCACTGCCCTGTGTGGCTGTGGCTGTGAGCAGAAGAGGAGGAGGTGGAAGGAAAGCCGGGGGTTTCCCTGCTCCATCCCGGCAGTGTTTAGACCCCAGCCAGCTCTCCAGCATGCAGCCCAAGTCAGTGGATGACTGTGGTGTTCTCAGGCAAAACAGCGAGCAAGCCCACCTGCATGCAGGGTAGCTCCCCCTACCCTGAGCTGGTGGTGTCTTCTAGCTCTCCTCTTTTGTCCCACTGAGGCACCACTGCTCTCTTAAGCTTCTTGGCAGAATTTTTTTTTAAAGCTTTTTATCATTATTGGAAAGCCAGATATACAGAGAGGAGGAGAGACAGAGAGGAAGATCTTCCATCCGACGATTCACTCCCCAAGTGAGCCGCAACGGGCTGGTGTGCTCCAATCCAAAGCCGGGAACCAAGAACCTCTTCCGGGTCTCCCACGCGGGTGCAGGGTCCCAAAGCTTTGGGCCGTCCTCGACTGCTTTCCCAGGTCACAAGCAGGGAGCTGGATGGGAAGTGGAGCTTCTGGGATTAGAACCGGCGCCCATATGGGATCCCGGGGCTTTCAAGGCGAGGACTTTAGCCGCTAGGCCATGCCGCCGGGCCCCTTGGCAGAATTTTTCTGTCAGACTTCTGCAACCCCAATCCTTCCTTCTTTCATATCCCAGAGTAGTCTAACTTAGTATGGCAACCACTTGTTCAGTCATCTTGAATCACCCTCCCCTCAGTCTGACTACCTTACTTTGGGCTTCAATTTCCTTAAGTGGATGATGAGCATAGTCACAGGAGAAGGGTGAAGATCCAATTAATCAAGTGGAAGCATTGCAGCTTGGCACAGGAGGAGTGCTCACTAATTCTTAGTTGCTGCTACTTTGCTTTCAATGAAACAAAAGAAGCGACACAACCATGGGCTTTCCACCTGCTGGGTAATGCAGGATGATGTTGCTGGATACAAAATCATTCTATCAACCCATTCTTTGTTACATTCAACCTATGCCAGGGAATTGCACTCATTTAATCCTAAAATGCCATTTGCTATGGTTGCTCTAAAACCCACCATACAGAGAAAGAAATTGAGACTCTGAGAGGTTGAGAAACTCATTATATGATGCACAGTAGCTAGGATGGCTGAGATATTTTTGTGGCCCTCCTGTATGCTCCTTATTCTAATCAATGCACTCAAACAAAATAAAATACAGTATTACATGAAAGATTCCCAATAGTCTTTACATTTTACTGAAACTTTCCTGTTTGAGTATAAATAATAAAGATCAGGACAAATAGCACGACGAAAAAGCTAGTGAGGAACATTGCCATAATTTCTGCCTTCAGTAACAGACCTCCCACTTGCTGTTTTCTCCTTTCAGCAAGGAGTCAATCACAAGGAGGACAATGCTATACCCTAGCTACGCTGGACTCCTACAACTGTATAATCAAATGCTGCCAATGACGAGCTTAGAAATATAACCATCCTGGGGCTGGAAGTCCCAAGGTGATAACAGGATTGTATTTATCCTGAACCTGCCTCACCCCTATCCTTGGTTTGCAGAGAGTGGCCCTGTAGCTATGTTCTCACATGTTTCCTTATCCACAGGCTTCTTCTTTGGGATACTTTTGGATCAGGGCACCAACTTCATGACCTTGTTCAACCTCAGTTACTTTTTTAAAGCGCTACCTCCAAACACAGTCCTATTAAGGGCTAGGGATTCAATGCACAAATTGGAGAAGCAAACAGTTGAGCCTACATCACTTGGCTTTCTCATTTCTGATCCGATTCATGTCATCCATTTTGCCTGTCTGGGGGTCTTTTAAGTGAGGATTCTCTTCTTGGTCTTTTTGATTGTGAAATAAACATGACAAGTGCAGTTATGGATATATTTATAAAGATCAGTAACAAACCTCTGAAGTCTAAGATTTTACCAAATTCAATAATTTACACATTCCATAGTCACAAACTTGGGATCAGGTCCAACTGCAGTTATCAACACATGCCTTAGACTGACAAAAACAGTGAGTTTGAGAGGAAATTGATCATCACTGATAGACTAACCAACCACAAGGGTCAATAAGTAGCAAGAATTCAAACTCTGGATTTAAAAATGTAAAATACATGTTTGAGGGAGAGATAATGATGAGGTTACACTATTTTACCCTAATATCTTTAAGCTTCATCTTTATGAAGTATATAAAGTGTAGGCTGTGCTCTGTGTGTGAAACCAACCTCCTCATGTACCTGTAAATGCCAGGTTTGAGATTATAGCTGGTAATGCTAATTGGATGGATGATTCATAGGACTCCTGCTTACTTCCAGTATCAGGTGGATTCTATGACACAGTATGACTGGCTTGCGTTTGACAACACTGAGCACCAGATTAGGGAAGCAATTATGATAGAAGCTGAAGGAGAAATATTTAAGAAAAATGTGCAAAGAAAACCTTGCGATGCCTGGTGAATGTAGGTACAGAGCACTTAATTTGGACACAACCGTGATGATTTGAGCTTCAATATTGGTTTTTAATAACACAATCTGTACAACAGTATTTTCATAGTCAGTGTCAAACATAGTTCCTTTTTGTTACAGCTTCGCTAACAGTTCAAGAAAAACCCAAGTGAACTGTTCAGCAGGCAAAAAATAGCACATATTTGCTAATACTGTCATCACTGCTTTGGCCAAAGGCTACTCAGCACTGTGTCTATATAACACTCATTCAACAAATATTTATTAAGTGTTGACTGTTCACCAGATACCGTCCAAGGTGCTGGGTGTATATCAATGAATAAAATGCTGCCCCAGCAGGCAAAATGCTTCTAGCATCTTGTGTGGAAAGAAGCACCTGCAATATTGAATGCGAAGTGTCATGCTCTGGGCTCTGAATAACACCCACGCTTGTCTTGACTGACAGAAATTGGGGTGATGTACAAGTTCAGGTCAAGCGAGAACTAACTGGTCAAGGAACCTGCAGGAAGAGTCTTCTGAGAGTGTGGCTATTGGGTACTCAAGGCCAAAGTAAGCACCATAAGGGAAGCCCTTTACCACGACCACACAACAGAGTAAGAGGCAAAGAGGGTGGAGGAATGAAGCTGGAAAATTTCTCCAGCAAATGTGCACACGAGGAAAAGGGATATGGATTTCACCTTGGAACAAGAAATAGATTTTAAAGAAGCTTTAGAACAAGGTGATCTATTATGCTATTTCATATTTTGCTTTTGAAAAAATCATTGCAATTCACTGCAGGTATATTATGCAAAACTTACCAAAAAAATGTAAGGAGACAAAGTCGGGGTTGATGAAGGTATCAGAATATGGCAACCGGAATAAAAGCATGATTTTAGTTCATTCTACCTGTTTCACTGAGATATATTGAAAAAGATTAGTGATTGGACTGGATGTGGTAAGTACAACAAAGAACTGAATATGCACACTCCTTCATTGCCCCTGGACTCTAAACTGGGCAACTTGTGATTGTTGGTGTCTAAGAACAGCAGCAGAATGCAGGAAAGAAGCAGATGCTCTAAGAACAGTCTTTCATTTCATTAATTCAAACAATCATTCCGGAGGCCAAACTCTGTGCTTGCTATCTTAGGCCCTTTGTGCTTCCACCACAAAATGACATGACATAGGTATTTTCAACAATAAAAATTTATTTTCCATCATACCAGAGCCTAGAAAGTCCAAAATCTAGGCACTATCATTTTTGGTGTCTCCTTTAACAGCCTTCCTCTTTCACAAATGGCCATTTTTAACATGCCATCACCTGGCAGAATGAATAAGGAGGCTCCCGAGAAATTTTTACTGCGAGGACAGTAATCCTATTTGTGTGGGATCTGCCTCCATGACTCAATCAACTCATAAAGGTACAACAAAATTCCATAACCTTGGTAGTTACTTTTCAACATGAAAATTTTGACGTTCCAGGACATTCAGTCCATTGTACTAGACATTTTAGAAAACACTGGACACTGTAACAAACAATATGGGTAAACTCTTCTGTTTCACATTTTACTAGTTCCTGATGCTGGTATGGAATGCACTAAAAGAAAGGCAAATGTGTCACCAGAGATGTTTGGGGAGTTACCAGTATGTGGATTGATTTTGACAGCCTTGGAAGGAATGGGATAATCTCTAGAAACCTGTTGGTCAAAGAAGAAAAGAGTTATGGATTTTAGGAATACCACATCAGACAGAGACACAGATGAGGAGAATCATGTTGTAGAAACCCAGATGGGACAAGAGCCTCTGCCTTCTGATGCTTTCAGAAGGGGTTTGGGTTTCAGTGTGGGAGTTCTAGGTGAACAGCAATATTTGATCCTGGCAAGAAGTCAAGGCAGGCCTAGAACAGATCCTTCAAAACAAGCATTGTCCTGTTGCTGGCTCGCTTGTGGACTTTCCTGTGTTCTCTTAACACAGCTAGTATGCAATTTCTCATTCAAAAAAATAAAGCTCAGTTCCAGGAATTTCTACTCTCCCGATTCTTTTTTTTAAGATTTGTTTTATTTCTATTGCAAAATCAGATACATACAGAGGAAGAGAGAAGGAGAGGAAGATCTCCTGTCTGCTGATTCACTCATCAAGTGCCGACAATGACCGGAGCTGAGCCGATCTGAAGCCAGGAGCCAGGAGCCAGGAGCCAGGAACTGCTTCCAGGTCTCCCAGAGGGTGCAGGGTTCCAAGGGTTTGGACCGTCCTCAACTGCTTCCCAGGCCACAAGCAGGGAGCTGGATGGCAAGCGGGGCTGCCAGGATTAGAACCTGAGCCATTATGGGATCTTGGAGCGAGGAAGGTGAGGACTTTAGCCACTAGGATTGACCTTCACAGTTTTTTTCACCTCACAGAATACTCTCCTAGATTAAAAAAATTAACTGAGCCACAAAATCTCCCAAGAGGTAAACTGAGCACTTCGCATTATATAGGGCAATTCCCCTTCCTTTAGAATATTCTTAGAAAATGATCGTATGGGTTATGTCTGAATCACTGATCATTCCAGCTACAGGATAGCATGTGATAAACCATTCATGATAGGCTACATACTGGAGAAAATATTTGCAAGAAAATGTTTATTGGGAGATACAGATAAACAGAATTAGGAGTCCTTACAATGCATGTGTTAGAAAACCCAACTCCAACTGGCTTAAAAGACAATGAAAGTAATTAACACAGCAGTCTGAGGATATGTCTACTTACACAGAAATCACAATACATTACTAAAATTAATAGCTTGTCTCTTTACTGGAGTAATTTTGGTGGTCCCCATAGGCTTGGGCTCCTCCTGGGGCAAAACATAGATAAAATATTCAGGATAGTGTGAGTTTAATCCACCGATAGGGTTTTCGGTGTCTCAGCAAATTATCTGAAATTAACAAATAGAATGTGTGCTTGTGTTTTATACCCACGTTTAAAATGATCACTGATCTAAAATGAACAACAAATCCACATTTGGAACAGGGAGGGGGAAGAGATAATGCCTCTGAAATGGGCAGAAGGAACGGGACCTCCCTCAAAATAAAACTGAATGCCCTTGACCATGTAGAGTGGTCATTGTATCTGGGGAGGCATCTGTCCAACAATTAGCAGACAAAAGCACATTCTGTTACCAATCGCACTGTGCTGGTATATATACATAGAGAAAAAGATTATTGCTCAGGGGCCAGCATGATGGTGTAGCAGGCAAAGCTTTCACTATCAGTATCCATTAGGACATTGATTCATGTCTTGTCTGTTTCACTTCTGATCCAGCTCTGCACTGATGATTTGAATGAAAAAGGCCCATATGGTTGGACCACTGCCACTTACAGAGAAAATCAGGATGAAGTTAAAGGTTTCTGGTTTCAGCCTGACCCAGGTGCAGTTCCTGTTGGGGGATTGTATGAGTAGAGAAAAGACTCACTCACTCTCTCTCTCTAATTCTGACTCTAAGATAAGCAAATATTTAAAAAGTTATTTCACTAGGTTGCTTTGATACAGTTTCATATGAGAAATACATTTTTGCCTGGTCAAATAAGATCATACACAGCTGAGCCTGGTGTTGTGGCATTAGTTAGTTACCACTTGTAATATCAGCATCACATTCACGCAATGTTTTATATCCTGGCTGCTGTTCTTCTGATGCATCTATGCCTGGCCACAGTGGCTAGCTGGGCAATGAACCAGAAGAAATAATTCTCTCTGTCTGTCTCTCTCTCTTCTCTCTCTGTCATACATACACACGGTGTTTGTGTGGGGGTATGTCCCCTTTTCTATCTATAACACTTTCAAATAAATAAATTTTCCCCCTTTAAAAATGTTATACATCTACATAAAATGATTGGAGTGACATAAACAACACAAATAAGCCTAACAGAGGCTTGGGTTTTAGGCTGTGGTGAGTAAAGACTCGTAAGAAATAACCAAGGGGCTGGTGTCACAGCAACAGGTTAAGAAGATGCTTGCGATCTTAGCATCAGAGTGCCTATTCCAGTCCTAGATGCTGTGCGTGTAATACAGCTCCCTGCTCATGCATCTGGTGAACAGAGGAATATGGCCCCCGTGCCACTGACACTCATGGAAGAGACCCAAATGAAATTTTTAGCACCTGGCTTCATCCTGGCCCAGTCCTGGTAGTTCCATCTATTTGGGTAGTAAACCATCAGTGAAAGATCTCTGTCATTTTTCCCTTCAGATAAAACAGATATATTGTAATGCAAAGAGACTAGAAAAAGGTGTGGGTTGTGTTCTCCTTAAAGTTCAGGAGTGAAATTAGAATCAATACTGCCCTTACTCAATGAAGCCATCAAGTCTTGGATGAGAGGTAGCTGAACAGCCAAAACCTATGTTTCAGAAGAGTTCAGAAGGAGACAGATTGGAAACCCCAGTAATAACTTCTACTAAGCTATGGAAACCTGCATTATGTCTGAAAGGATGTTTGTGGAGAACATAACACCAATTGTGTAATCTGCAGGACTTGGGACAGGTGATGATGAAGAATGGAGAGAAGTTCATCTGAAATTTCTTTCGTAATCACTGAGAGACGGCACTGCCTCTAACCAAGGCGGGAGCTCATTTAAAGAAGGAGAAAACAGTGGAGAGGTAATGAGTTCACTTTGATTTTATAGCGTTTAAATATACTCATGCAAGTGCAGCTAAAAAATGCACTCACAAATATATGTAACAGAAACTCCCAAGAGGTCAAGAGATTAAAATGTTGAACTCCTGCCTGCACTGAACTTGTAGTGAGTGGAACTGAAAGGCAACTTTATACAGTTGTTTTATTTCTCTTTTGCCACAAACCATAAAATCCCTTACTGAAAGTATTTCAGCAAAATTTTCCTCCAACTCTGTGTGTGTTCTACATATTTCTCTTTTTTGTCATTCTTTGTTTTTAGACCCCCAAACTCCTCGGGGTAAGGACTTTCTCATTAATTTAGCACAGCTGAATATATTACATGGTGCCATGTGTATTTATAGAGCTTTGCTAAGTAATGATGATTCAGATTTGGTAATCAGCACTTGAGATGATCATATGGTTATGCAGATCAACACTTACTATGCAAAAATCATTTCCTATAGGGGCAGATGTGCTGGTCTCCCTCTTAGTAAATTTTTAGATCAGTTAATTTCTTACAATATAGAAGTCAGTCTAAGACTGTGCCTTTGTCTTCTTGCTACCCAACAGAACCAAGATGGCAGTACCCTTTTCTGGTGCTAGCTGCTGAGGCTGATGATGCTAATGGCATTGGAAGCAAATTTTCTAATAACTCCAATGACAAAAAAAAGCCTTTCCTTGATTCAGTAAGGTTGCAGTTTCAGTTAACCAACTCAGAAATCCACAGTTGAAACACTCAACTTTAACAGACTGCTGTGGCTTCTTCCTCAAGACAGCACTTCTATACTGAACTGCCTAGGTTGGAATCCTGACTCCATTTCTGACTGAAGTTTCCTGATCGTGTACACACGGGGAGGCAATGGGCTATGTATGGTTCAAGGAGTTAGGACTTTGCCATCAATTTGGGAGCCCAGAATAAATACCAAGTTGAAGCAGGCAGACTAACTCCAATTGGTGCAGGCATTTGGGGTATGCACAGTCAATCCAGGAGAATACATTGTCTCAGTTTTCTTCTCACTACCTCTCAAATAGCTAATTATATAAAGTAGAAATAAAAGTGAGACACTTAAATATGACCATTCAAAGGGAGTCCTTAAAGTGAAGATATTGCAATTCTATTGGAAATTGTGGGAAATAATTTTTCACTATTTATTCCTCTGGCAAATGATACATGTTTATGATTTAACAGTTTAACTTCCCCCTCACAATTTCAATAATTTAAAAAGTCACTGTACTGCTGATCAAAAAGTACTAGTGAAGTTTATTTATTAATTTAGTAAAATCATAAAAATAATGTCTTCTTCAATCTGATCAGGAAGAGAGAGGAAGGTAGTGGAAAAAGGAAGAAAGAGAAGAGAAGGAGACAGAAGTTCGAAGAGATGAAGTTTCGAATTCTGCAAATCAGAATGCAATTATGACAGAGAAAATTATTTTAGAAGGAAGCCTCGTTGTTCATATGTAGTTTTTATGCTTTATTTTTTTTTTAGCCTGCTCTCAGGGGAAATTTTATTAAATTTTCATACCTAGCTTCTCAGAAATTTTTAACTATCCTTCCTTATTTATCATAATCGTCACCACTGATTTATTTAAATCTGTGTGATATTTATCGGTTTGAAGTTGATGGACAACTCTAATCCTATTTTTAAAATCTTGCAATTAAGTGACACTATATCACTCATCCCTCACCAAATTAAAAAAAAATTAAAAAAAAACCTCAATAGCAGTATGAAATACTGAAGTCCAATTATGTTCTGGGGTATATGTAAAAATAAACACCACCTCAACAGCAAGTATTATCAGAAGTGACGACAGTTCTACCCTCACAGCTGCTGAAAGCACAAAACATTATTACATCTGTTGTTTCCTGGTCTTCCCTCTCCTGCACTTGTGGAAATCGTAGGTGGGGAAGAAAGATGTAAACAAATTCTAGCTTGTGTATGTGCATTTGCGAAATTAAATATTCTTAATGCTCATTTTTGGAACTGACTAGAATGAAAATTGTAAAGTATACCTTTATACTTATAGGTATACTTATAGTATACCTTTATACTTATAGGATGAATCTTTCTCCATTTGTTAGTGATACTACTTTTTTGGAGAGCTTAGACGGAAAACATTTGCTCTCTAGCTTTGATGCAGGTAAATGAAGAACATGCCATGTGAAGAAACAGAATATCTGTCCCCATGTGCCAAAGCTATGGAAATTTAACATCAGATATAGTCAGAAAATGGCTGTCCTCTCAAAGCCTTCAAAACAGATTAAACGCTTAACAGCAAGGACACTTGGAAGATAAAAAGACAAAGCTAGGCAACTTGTGGGTGGTCTGTTGGAGTGAAGTAGTGGAGCTGGACCACAAAACACCAGAAAGGCTAGAATGTGATGACAAAGCAAAGAATAAGAAATCTGGCAGCTTTCTGAGTCCCCTCCTTCTGAGTGTCCTGTGGTGTTTAGGAGATCGCTGTACTAGTGTGGGTGAGGAAGGGCAGGACATGTGTCTCGCGTGTGTGCACTGCTATAAAGAACACTTTGTAGGCTGCACCATTGTGTCTGGGCAGTTTGAAATGTGTGAATGTATCAAGCTTTGCTTAGATTTCAGAAGCAGTACAAAAATAAAGGCAAAAAAGGCCCAATATTTTTTAGAGCCTTCAATGCTAACATATAGGTGGGTATGCAAGAAGGCTTTATAGGACTTCAGAAAGGTGGAATTAGAAACACAAATTGAAAGTGGCAGTGCTTCATTCAAATTTAGATAAATAGGCTTCAGAAGTTAAAGATGTTGTAGCTGTTGATTTAAACACAGTGGAGCAACCTGTTACTTGCAGTTTTTGCTTACTGGTTTTAGTTATATTTATCAGAGAGAGAAACTTTGGTTACAGTTGTATCAGGCCAAAGACAGTAGCCTGAACTCAATCTGAGTCTCCCACGGGAGACTGTGCCTGACCCTGATTCCTTTACCTGCAAGGTTTAAGAAAATGTCATCCAGATCCCTATAGCAGGTGATTTGGCAACAAAGATTCAAAACCATTATTATTAAAAGAGACTCAGGTAGATAACTTAACTCCTTAAATCTCCAATCTTCCATAGCATAATTATGAGAGTAGGGGAGGGAAGGAGAGGGGAGAGAGGAGGAAAGGAGAAAGGAGAGGAGAGAAGGGGAGAAGAGGGAAGGCGGGGCACCATTGCCTTTCCTAGTCCACATTAACAGGAAGCTGAAATCGACAACTCAGTGAAAAAAATCAATCCAGGCACTGTAATGGGGACCTTAATTTCTAAGCCAAAAACCTATAGTTGTAACATCCCATTGATGTGAAATGTCCAGAACAGGTAAATTTAAAAAGTGAGCAAATTAGTCATCCCCAGATGCTAAGGGATACAGGACCTGGGAGTCACTGACAATGAGATTCGGTTTGGGGATGATGAAAAGTTTCTGAAATTGGTGGCAAAAACGTGCATAATTCTGATCATATACTAAAAGCCCTTAACCTAAACAATTTAAAAAAGTGTGTGGAATATATATCTATAAGGCTATTAGGAAAACACCAAAAAAGCCTTACCTTGACATTCACATCTAAACATTATCACTCCGACTCTAGAAGAAGAGCAGGGCAGCTTTTAGAGTCACTCAAGGTTTATAATGTTTACTGTGTAGAGCCAGCTAATAATTATTTCAGGCTTTGCATGCCTTAATTTCAATATGCGCCAAGCAGTCATAGACAATATAAGAACATACAGACAAGGCTGTATTGCGAGAACTCTTTATAAAGCAAGAAAAAGTCCAGCATCCTGGTACATTTTATCACATGAGTGCTTCAATCTCACAGTCCATCTGCATCCATCCGCAAAGAAACAAAAATCTCCAAGATGTGAAGAAACACAAATAAGCCATTTCACAATACCTCAGTCTACAAGTTGTACACAAGCTTTCGGTGCACAGGGTCTCAATGAGAACAAGTCAGTACCATGAGTGATCACCATGCTTGTCAGACAGGCTGGGAAATAGTGCTAAGTATCCACTTCCCAGCGTCAGCTCTCAGGGAAGCGAGAGGGATCCGTCAGACAGTGCTCATCTTTAGCACATTTAGGATGCTGCTGTGAAGAGTTGCAATACTGTATTTCAAGTGCCCTGAACACAACAACATTCAATGCATTTTTATTCTAACAAGTGTTAACAAAAATCCCAATCTGTGATCACAACTTCCCTGTCTTCTTATTTGGAGTTTGTTCATTATATTCTTTACTTTAGATGTATTCAACTGATAACCTCCAGTCTTTTATCCACTATTCTAGCCAAAGCACACCTTTAGTTCCCAGCTTTTAATGATAGTATTGCATTTAGTGGTTTCCCAGATTTAAAACTTCAGAGTCCTTTTTGGCTTACAATGGGACAATCTTGGCTCCCTGAATAAATTTAAATTTTAGTGTCTTTTCCTACATACAGATATCGCTCAAATGAGAACGGATCCAGGACCCTCTTAGGATAACAAAATTCTCAGATAGTCAAGCACATTACACAAATGGCCTAGCTTTTGTACACAACACATGCACATCTTGCCCTGTGCTTTAAGTCGTATGACTTTTTATAGCTAATACGCATATAATGTAAATCATATGCATAATTTTTATACTGTATTTTTGATGTAATAACAAATGGGAGAGGAAATTTCCTCTGGAATTTCAGTAGAGATTTAATTTTTTTCAACTAGCTTCAGTCTGTGTTTGTTGGGTCTGGTGGTGTACCTCACAGATGCATAGGGCAGTCTATAAAACTTCCTCTGTATTCCTCTGCCCATTGTCTCTTGTCAAGTGTATTGGATTTCTAGGGCTGCCTTTAAAAAGTACCACAAACTAGAATGGCTAATAGTAAATTTACTGGTCTTAGAATTTCCAAGCCTATGCATCAGAAATCAAGTTCTTGGCAGGGCTAAGGTCCCTCTCAACCAGCGCAGAAATCCTTGACTGTTCCTTTCCAAGTTCCGGAAGTTTGTGAGCAAGTCCTTGACCTGTGACTGCCTCATTCTGCCTACCACTTTTACTACCATCAACATTGAGTGTAACTCTGCATTTACCTGATGCCTTCCTCCTGCAATACACACACACACACGTATATATGTACATATATATAATGGTAATTTGTATTATAGAGAGCAAAAGTGAGAAAGGGAGAGGGGGAAAGGGAAATACAGAGTGGGAGAGATAGAAAAGAGAGGAGAGTAGCAGATAGAATCTCCATCTATCCCATACGCGAACTTCTCTCCAAATGCCTACAGTGTCCAGGACTGGGTTAGGTTGAAGTCAGAACCAGGAATTCAATCCACACTGCCTGTATGTGATCATACCTAGAGAAAAGCCCCAACTAAAAGAAATCCAAAACAATGGAAATATTTGGGAAACTTATATCAAAAGATGTAGATGCATATTTTAAAAATAATTCCACCAATGTCAAATTCATAAAATTAAGATCCATTCATTCATATACTAATTTTAGACTAAGCAGATTATTTTTCTGGAAGGAGACTTCTTCATTTTTGAAAAAATGATTTGAGGGTGGAATAGAGCACTTTAGTGTTTCTCCAGCACAGCCTCATCTTCAAAAGAGATACACTTGAAAATTTATTCTCGTGACTCATCCATTTCCTCGTGTCTTCGTTTGGTCTTATGATACTCAGACACTCTTCCAGACTTCTTCAGGGATACTCTTGCTCCGTAACTTTCTCTTGTTTCCACAGCTGATGTGTTTCTTCCCAGTGCTGATTTTTGTCACTGCCTTTCCTTATGACTCTGATGAATCTCCACAACATTCGTCGTAGGAAATCATTGTGCTTTTGCTTAACATTCCTGATATTCCCTACTCAAAACTAAATCATTGCAAGGATTTTATCAGCACATCTCAGTAGAGATTTAGTGCACTGTGCACATTGTAGGAGAGGACTCTGACACCATCGAGGACTCAGCTCCTGCTTGTCTCCCAAGTTAAGCTGCAAAGCCTATGCTTCATGCAAAGACTGGGGTGTTGTGTGGTTTCACAATCTGAAAATTCTTCACTGAATTCTAGAAAGAGAAACTTCTTTCTCACTCCCACTAAAATTTGAGCAGAAGTTGAATGGACCACTTTGTTGAATGGACAACTTGAATTGTAAGTGCCATCTGGATCAGTAAATGCTAAGAGGGAGATGTCAGATACCTTAACAGTTGAATTAAAATACCTCTTTACAAATGAACATTTATGGAGTTTTCCCCAAAATCCAGAGTTCACATTGGAAGGAAGCAAATGTGAAAATATTGGAATTACTTAGAATTATTCCAAAGTCATAACTTCTTAAAGCCCAGCACCTTACAACAATCAGATCCTTGCACCGATATTCTCTCTGCCTTTGTTTTACCTTTTGCCAATCACATGAAAGTGGCAACAAATACACAGAAAATGAGAAATAGATATCAAATTGAGAAGAGTGAGACAAATTTTAGAAATGATCATTACGTTGATGCACATTTTTTATGCCCAATGAATTTTGACATCTTATGACCCTTCCAATAGAAGAAACTCATGAAGTGAACGTCATAAAACAATGATCCCTTCCATTTTGTACACATCTAATGTTATTTATCATTTTCAAAGGAAGATACACAAGCAATTCTTAATGTGACTCCACAAAAAAATGTAAAAGTTGACAAAAGAGCTGTTTACATTTAAATCATAGGGAAGATGCCCCAAAGGAAGTTAGGTTTTTCATGCACAGGAGCAGCATTAATTAAAGGCATCTTCTCAGATATCAGAGTATCTAAACATCAACAAAACCTCAAGGTCACTGGCAAAACACTGTCCTTGTCATTTTATTCTGGTACAGAAAATGCCAGCTATAAAATCATACTCAGTTTATATAATCGTGTTATACCTTTCTCTTATTTGGATAACTTTCTGATTTTATTTTTGTTCTGAATAGATGTTCAGCATGTGTGAACCTATGCAAGAACATACTGTATTCTGATACCCTTTGTGTCTTGTAGAGAGCTGGGTTCATTGCTGGAGGAGGTTAATGGAGAAAAAAAAAGGCTACCTTTTTTTTCATTTCTTTGAAGACCGGATATTTGAAAGGGGATGACCCTCAGAAAGATGAAATGTGAGCAGCCAGTAGAATTGATGCCTTTGTCCTTGATGACAAAGTAGCAAACATTGGGTAGGACCAACCCTGCGAGTCCCTGATGACCAACTTTACACGTAGCCAAAGACGCGGTAAGCAAAAAGTCAAAATGTTGCAAGTAGAGAACCTCTACAGCTGGTGACTAAGGCAACAAGTTGAGTAGAAGCTCAGGGTCAAAGATCTTTAGAAACCATCCTCCTCCTGCCTAGCAACATGTCTGTCTTTGTTTTGACAACTTCATTGTTTCCCAGGAAAGAAGAGAAAGGAAAGGTATGTTAAGAAATATAGTAACAAACTAGCTGCAACCTGGGATCCGATAACTATGGGCAACAGCTAAGGGGAACTCTACCTTCAGCATTCGTGGTGCAATGCAAAACCTCTCCTCTCCACAGACCTTTAGTGTTACCAAAAAGGCTAAAAAGATGACACACAGTTCAGGAGGTTGGATGACCTTATTTTATTATTAGCAGAGGATCTTTGCTGTTTCTTCATAGATTTGAGCCATCACCTCCCCAAAAGACTTAAATTAAAGAAAAGAGACCAAATAAACTGAATGAGGTTAAGCTACAAAATAATTGAGTAAACCAAGCTACAAGTGAATGAGGAAGCTAACGACCATGAATTCTGTCTGCTTGGAGGGTGTCACCATTTTATAGACAGGGCAGAAAATATTTTTTTTTTACCAACCCACTTTGAAATCACCTTTTTCTCCTTTGCATGCCTGCTAGGCTTAGCCATTGCCATCCTGTGTTCTAAGACAACAGCTCACCATAGAATGCATGCTTTTTTATATAATAGTAAGAATCGTTGTCTTTCTTTTTTATGATTTATTTACTTTTATTGGAAAGTCAGATTTTGTAGAGAGGAGAGACAGAAAAATCTTCCTTTCTCTGTTTCACTCCCCAAGTGACCACAGTGGCCAGAGTTGAGCTTATCGGAAATCAGGAGCCAGGATCTTCTTCTGGGTCTCCCACTTAGGTGTAGGGTCCCAGGGCTTTGGACCATCCTCTTCTGCTTTCCCAGGCCACAAGCAGATTGCTGGATGGGAACTGTAGCAGCCAAGACATGAACCGACACTCTATTGGGATTCCAGCAGGTGCAAGGTGAGGATTTAGCTACTAGGCTACTGCGCCAGGCCCATGATTGCCTTTCTTATAAGTCTGTCTTTTCACACTGACTTGTAAAAGTGTTTTAGATTATTGATCTATATAATCCTCACAACACCTTACTGTGTAGTTTAGTACTAGCTTACAGATGAGGAAACCATGACACAATGACATGAGGTTATCATATACAAATCTTACAGCATATGGAACAGCTTTTTGCTGCAGATTGTGATAACACCAGCGTCTCATTTCTGAGTGTCAACTCCGGTCGAGGTTCCGCTCTGCTTCCAGCCTAACTTCCTGCCACTGTGCCTGGCATGACAATAGGGAATGGCTCAAATGCTTGAAATCTTGATTCCCACGTGGAAAGCCTGGCTTTTGCCTGGTCTACACCTGTCTTCTAGGACTATTTTGGTCCTAGATACACAATCCCTCTTTTTCCGACCTGTTCCTTTCTCTTTTGTTCTGGCTTTCGAATAAAGGAATAAATGACCACATAGTTATCAGGTTTCAGAGCTGAAACTAGTAGCTACTGTGATAAATAGCCCAAGGTCATTTGTACATACTACTTGACAATGAAATTTTTTCTATGTTGTCTTTTTTTTGTAGTCATGTATCCTATTGATCAGTTTTTTTTCAAGCCTCTAGGAGAATGATAACTAGAATAATTGAACCATGAACCATGTTGTCTCAAAAAAAAAAAAAACTTTACTCACTGGCCACAAATGTCAATAAATGTATTATTTTTCATTGTTTTGTATATTTTTGAAGAATGTGAAAACAAAAGCTTAATTGAGGGAGAAAAAGAGATCCCAGATGACCTAATCCTAGATATATGCTCTTGCTTGAGTCCGGAAGGGTTCAATGCTACCATTTGTAAAGAATGGAAGAAAAGCAGCTGAGCTTTAAAGTTTTAGAAGTAAGTTTGATGAGTCTGAGAACTAATACAAATCACTTTTTCAAACTTTAGTGTTGATTTGAGACATATATACATACATACATACATACATAGAGAGAAGCTCCCATCTGCTAGTTTATTCCACAAATGCGCACAATGGCTGGGGCTGCGTCTGGGCAAAGCTGGAAGCAGGGAATTCGGTTCCACTCTGCTACATGGATGGGAGGAACCCTGCTACCAAGACCATCATTTGCTGCCTCTCCGGATCCAAGTTAGCAGAAAGCTGGAACTGGGAGTTAGAATGAGGCAGAAAACCCAGGTCCCAGTGATCCAGGACACACGCATGTTAGCCACATGCTGAAGGTTTGCCATATTTCTTTAAGTTATCTTATTATTTCAAAAATTATCTTATTAGATTTTGGATGTTTAAAATCAGATTGTCAACATTGCAGATTTTTTTTTCCCTCAGCAAAATGTATTTTTAAATCATTTAAGACATATATTTCCATTTCTAAGAATTCCAAAAAATATACTCATGTACCTTAGAAAGTTAAGCAATTTCTTAACAAAAATTTGATTTCTTGATACTCCACTAAACATTTTTAAAGGCAAATAATTATTCAGCAAGGAAACAATGGCATTATTCAGCAGACCAGGGAAGCCACGATCATGCTCGGGTTTATGATGACATCAACTTTTCCTAGACACTAAAGCAAGCCATTGCTCCTAGCACTCCACCATCTGCTGCAGATATTTTAAAATTCTAAAGCACTAACAATGATGCAATTTGCTACATTTTGAGCTGCATTTTACAACTTTCTCTTTGCTGAATTGCTATTGATGACATTAAAACCCTTTACAAATCAAGACAACACATTTGCTTGTCTTTGCCACCAAAGAGCTGTCAGCTACTTTTTCCTCTGCTGGAGTCTACCTGCCACTTCTTTCTCCAGCAGCAATGGGTAAGTTCTCCCAGAGACCCAGAGACCCCATCTTCCTTATCTGCATGATTGAACTCTTCTTCGAGGAAATGACCAGGGAGATAATTGACCCAAAGATGGAATAAACTGGAAAGTACAGTGGGGAATTTACGACCGTTTTTTCATCTTGTCATAGATAAGATGGTCCGTCCTGTCTTCAGAAAGGAAAAACCAAGCATCGCTAGCATGAGTTATGCAACATCCAAGCATGAAGGGGCAAAATTCTCTAGTCACAAGTACAATTGTAAACTTGGAGAGTTGCTCAGAGAAAATACATTCCCTGAAAATCAACACATGGCAAGAATTAAGATTTAAATGTTTGAGGAAAAATGTAATTTTCTTTTTTCTCTTCAAGCTTTCAGGAGCACCAGGTGAGCAAGTACTAGTTTTGGAGTTAAGTGTGTTGAATGACTCCAGTTTCGGAAGTATTTTTAGCCCATGTCCGTGTGTGTCGGGTTCCTTGTAGGAATGCTTGGTTACCAAGACAGCAACTATAGCTCACTAGCAGTTCTGAAAGAAGCTGCAGATCAACTCAGCGCCTGACGGGTTGTGGTAACCAGTTTCAAACTTCAGAAATTTTTATCAGTTCTTACTTTCTAAATGTGACTACAGTGTTCAAGCATTTGTCTTTGAAAAATAACATCTGTCGGAAAAAAACAGTATAAAATAACTTGTCCTTCCTCCTACAGGACACACAAGGTAGTCTCATATGCTTGTGCACAACCACTTGCATGTTGCTCGTTAGTTTTCTATCTCTTTTCCTCCATTCTAGACTCTCCATAAGATATCCTTATATTCAAATTTACCATATTTATTTGTATTATGCTTCATTACTGAAATCATCTTAACTGTTATGTCTCTTAGGAACCCTGAATCTAGGCTTTTCTTTCTTTAGTAGATATTTCATATTCATTAAATTCACTAGTATTTACTAAATAGGAATAACCAGTTACAATGAATTCAAGATATTAGTGTATACAAAAATTTCTATTTAGCAAAAATTTAGGTTGAGTAAAAATAACTATAAGATTCTTACTTTAAAATGTTTCATTGTTGGGCCCAGCGGTGTGGCCTAGCGGCTAAAGTCCTCGCCTTGAAAGCCCCGGGATCCCATATGGGCGCCGGTTCTAATCCCGGCAGCTCCGCTTCCCATCCAGCTCCCTGCTTGTGGCCTGGGAAAGCAGTCGAGGACGGCCCAAAGCTTTGGGACCCTGCACCCGCGTGGGAGACCCGGAAGAGGTTCCTGGTCCTGGCTTTGGATCGGCGCGCACCGGCCCGTTGTGGCTCACTTGGGGAGTGAAACATCGGATGGAAGATCTTCCTCTCTGTCACTCCTCCTCTCTGTATATCCGGCTTTCCAATAATAATAAAAATCTTTAAAAAATATATGTTAAAATGTTTCATTGTTTCAAATGGCAGAAAGGTAAGTGGCTTCATAAACAATGCTGAAGGCTGAGTCACCAGTCTTGAAAGTGGCAACTGTCAACTTGCCATCATGACTGAGCACTTGTGGGAGTGAAAGAGCAGTGAGGTTACAAGCAGGAAAAAGGTGAATGAATGACTGGAAACAAAACATACAACTGGTCACTAGAGCAGGAATTTTTAAACAGGAGAAGAAGAAACCGTCCATCAAATGATTCTACCTGCAGATCTGTTTTCACGCAGACCATCATCCTCCCCACAAAGACCTCTGTCCGTGCATTGTGATAGAAATCATAGCAGCAAAGCCTGCCGAGTCCCCAGTAGATGCTTATTTTATACCTACTGTCTTTACAATTCACAGATACTATTTCCATACCTTCACTCTGACCTAAGAATATCAGTGCTTTTGCTTACACATGGGGATAGTGAAGTTCAGGCAAGCAATTGACTAGAAAGTGGCCAAGCTGTGCAGTCCAATTGTGTTTCACTAGCCAGTACCGGATCCCACATCATCCAGTATGTTTTGCTTGGCATATGGTATGTTTCTGACATGCTAGACTATAAAAGGGAAACGGATTTAATCTTTGATCATTAAATCCCATTGTTATAAAGGAACCCTGAAAAGGTACGTGGGGAACAAGTGCAATAGATGCAGGAAATATAAATTGAACATACAATTGGACTTACTAAATTAGGGATGTCTCTGTTCAACTTCCCCTTGCAGTCCTAATAGTAAATCTGTTACTTCAGATCCTAGATGGTCTTAAAGAACCCAATGAATCTTCATTCCTTTCCTGGCGACTCTACATCCTTTCTTCAATGTGTCAATACTGAATCAGGCACAAAGTAGCCTTAGTTTGTTCAATGTCTGGGTCCTAAAATAATTTCAGATTTTGGGTGCTGGAGTAACATGAAGTAGATCTTTCAAAACTTTCTACTTCCTCAGTAATTTTCTTCTATTACCTTGACTAGATCCCTGATCAAACATGAGAAGCCAGTCTCAGACACCTGGCAGTCCGTCTCCCACATCCTAACACCCAGAGGAAATACATCCAGCTTCTTCATAGTGTGTCATCTGCGATGCATTAGTTATAAAAACGCATGCAATCATTGCTAATTTCAAATGTGGTCCTGGGTATTTTCATCAATATAGCATTATAATTTTAAATGCTTCTAAAAGTTTTACTGAAGTCTGATTTCTAGTTTATAATCAAACAAGGCCAAATTTGGACTTCAAGAAATATTCCTGTTCCATGTAATATTCATGAACTCCCTAGAAACATTACCATAGAGTGACAATCTGAGGGAGAACTCTAAAATTTAATAGAAAAATGCATCCATAATTGTAAACAGAAAGGCCCCTCTTCAAGTGACGCATGCTGAAATAAGATTTTTTCCCTGAAAGGAAGACTTGATAACCAGACGAGAATCATTCCAACTCAGGCAAGGCTCTGCCTTTTGGTCTGTTTTATTTTAGCTTTATTTTCCTTTTGATTACACCGTAAACAATTCATCAAGGAAATTCTTTAAGACACTGCAGATGAATGAGGGGATTGTATAGTGTTTCATCCTTCATCCCATTGGTCACTTCACACTCATTAAGGTAGGTCTCAGAATGACACTGAAGAAGTATTTGTTTTCTATCTGCTTTGTCATTCACAAAAGCAAAAACATGATTCTGCAGTCAGAAGAAAGGCATCAGCAACCCAAGACCTGGTTTCCCCTTTTGACCACTTTCAATTCACATTTGATTACAGAAATGTGATCTACCTTTCCAGTATTTCAGAATGTGAAGAACAAGACACTTGGACCTCTCTTGGAAATGTACATAAAGCTCAATGAATTAATATTTACAGAATGACCTGAACTTCTTGAAGCTCCCTAGAGCTTTTAAATAGTAAAATATATGCTTTCCCACTATATATCTAATCTTTTAAATATAAATGAAATTAGCAGCCTCCCTTCAATATTAGTAAGAAAGCATCACAGTAAGCGAGGTAGCAGATTCGGCATTGTCAAGGATGCAGTTTTCCTTTGCTTTGCAATATCTTTGCAGGGCTCCTTGTTAATCATTTTACTTTATTATTTATTCCATATATATTTCCATGAAGAGTTCTTAACTTGATGAAAATCGGATTTCTTGATCCACAATCAAATCTTACTATGGCCAGCTGCTATGTCTTCATAACTGTGAAAATATTACATTTCTTTGCAAGTTGGCTCTAATACAAGCAAGGTTACTAAAGTAACCCAATTAAATGGAGCGTATCTGCAAGTTTAGATGATTATTGCTGTTCTCTGTGAGGGCTGAGATCCAAAGTGATGGATTGCTGGCTACTCTAGTAAATTCTAAAGGGGAAAAATATCCCATCCTGGATTAGGCTCAATTGGCTCACACAAGGTTTTATGATGCAAATTGGAGATATTGGACTTAGTAATAACCTAAACTACGTGTTGTATTCTTCTGTCTCCTAGTCATGGGAAGATTTCTTGAGTATGACGTTCCATCCTCATTAATAACCTCTATGTTGTACATCTTTGTCTGATAGGAAGCTGCCATACCTTGTCACCAATTATAGATTCTGAAAAGACCCATCTCATTATAGTCCTTAAATTGCTCGTTCCTGAAGGTGATGCCTGGGGTGTCTCTCCCGCCTCTTGCCAACAGGAAAATCACCCTTGAAGTGAGTAGATGTCAGTCAAAAAATACAAAAGAAAAGCCAAAAGAATTAATAAAAATCCTGGCTAGGATATTTATCTGCTTATTTATTGCACCGAAAAGAATACAGAGCAGACAAATAAATCACAAGGCTAAAAAGAGACCCTTTTGACCACTTTAATAGCATGAAACCTCTCTGACTATGAATTGGAAACCAAGTAGATATTTTGAATGTGAATCATGCATGAGGACCAAAGAGGATTGTTTACTGCCCTGTGATCCTGACTGTGAGGGAAGGAAGTAGTGTTTGAAAACACTTCTTTTGTATTTCCCGTTACTTTTCAAGGTGGTAGAACAACGGAGCACAACACAAGAGATTCTTTCTGAGCTCCACCAATCCAGCCCATGGATTTTTTTAATATTGTGATAGATTAGAAAATGGAGATGTCAATGAATGGATTATTGAATGGTCTGGGCAAGAAATGTATAATAAAATGCTCTTGTGCCAAGGGAAAGCTGGAAAGCTAACACATTAGGCTTGAAATTATGCAAAACACATTCAAAGAATATTCAGTTCCAGGTGCAAAAAAAGTTCTATTTATTCTTCTCCATTTCAAAAGGGGAAAAAAATCACAAATTCCCTTTACCAACAATAAATCCCATTATAACCAAGGGTTGCCAAAAAAGTTTATATTTTTCTTTTTTTTTTCTTTGCTTCTGAAATGCATGATTTTATTCACAGGCGAAGCCAATGGACACTGTTTTAATGGTAGGCATGTTCTCCCCAAGTACTGTGTCCGGGGCAAGGTTAAAAAGCTCACGGTACTCCTTAGAAATGATCAAGCAGTTTGTAGGTCAGCCCTTGAAAACCAATAATACCATAGTGTTTCACATCGTGCTTCAAAAGCACAGATGTCATGACCAGTGAATTGTGCCTCACTTGCAAGGAAAATCTACAATATTAATAACTTAGTAGTAATCCTTCACAACAAGCTCGATCCATTAAAGACCACCTCCTTTAGGAGACTAATTCATCAAATGCGGTAAGAATAATCCCTTTGAGTGCAACTCACATACAAACCTTCAGAAGAGGCAGCAGAGAGGAAAAAATAATAATTATCTGACAAGATAGAACGCAAGTATGTTCTAATATGCTTGTAGAAGTCTCTTGCAACCTATGTCTGCTGTTTCACAGTTGCTGTTGCGACCACCATTACTTCATGGCAATTTATAAAAGACATAAGGCATGGTATAAATGTGGAAAATAGAGCAAACCCCACTACCCACTCTTGGCCAAAACAAGCCGTGGAATTTAGGCATTCATGTTGAATTCAACAGAGCCTCCCATTAGTTGCTACTCCTCCTTCAGCAGAGCCAGAAGTTGAGAATATTATTATTATTACTACCTAGGCTATTATACTGCAGACACCACTAGATATTATAACAAACCCATCACAAACTAGAGCTTATTAAAATTATGGCACTTACAGACCCATTTTGAAATTTAACTAAATATGTGAAGAATGTTTCTTTCCTTGTTATTCAGGTACCTCCTCCCCCCAATGGCTGCAAGAGTCAGGGCTGGGCAAGGCTGAATCCAGGAGCCAGGAGGTTTTTTGAGGTCTTCCTCATTGCCAGCAGAGGCCCAAACACCTGGGCCATCTTCCACTGCTTCCCCAGGCACATTAGCAAGGAGTGTATTTGGGGGCAGAGCAGCTGGGGATCAACTGGAACCCACACGCAGTGCAGGCTTAGCCTGCTACACCTTAACAATGTTTATTTTAAGTGAACTGGGTACATTTATGGTGTTCAATGTGTTATTGTGGTATATGTATACATTGTAGAATGTTTAAATTAAGATAATTTCTATATCACCTATTTATCCTTCTCTGGTACTGAGAACGTTTATACACTATGGAAATGTCTTATAAAACACTATTAAGTATAGTTGGTAAGCTATGCAATAGATAACTAGAACTTATTTCTTCTATCTGTTTGAAACATGGACATTTTTAAAATTAAGGAGATGGGAAAAAGATGATTTTTTGGACATGCCTTTTTATCTGTGGTGTGGGTTGCAATATTTTTGAAAGTAAAGAACATTTGAGTTACTATTCTTTTTCCCTTATGCAAATCATATTTGAGACTATAACTAAAAGCAAATCTGTGGCCTCTTTCCTAAAAGGAAATGTCAATTCAAAAATGAAAGCAAGAAACGACATCCGATTAGTTGATTAAGAGCCCCGAGAAAACACACAAACATAGTCAGTTAATCTTTGACAAGGGAGCAAACTCAAAGCAATAAATCAAACATAATTTTCTCAGTAAATGATGGTGGGAAAGTGGACATCCTGGGACAATGAGAAAAAAACATATTAGTGTACATTTACATTGTGGACAAAAATTATCTCTAAGTGGATCATAATAACGAAGGTAAACTATATTATAAAACCACTCATAGGTAAGATTGGTGAAAGTGGACAATTCCAGGAATGGTGATGATGATTTTTTTGGATATCCTATGAAAAACAAACTTCATAAGAAGGATGAGCAAAAAGCTGCACCTTATTAAAAATTCTGTCCAAGAAATTAGAAAAAACAAATTATAGATTGGAAGAAAATATTTACAAAAGACAAATTTGACTAAGGGCTATTAGCCCAAATACACAATGAACTTTTAAAACTCAACAACAAATGATGGGCATTTAACTTGGAGTTTAAGATACATGCATCTCCTGTTGGAATGCCAGGAATCCGTTTCTACCTCTGATTCCTGACTTCAGCCTTCTGCCAGTGCAGACACTAGGGCAGCGCGGTGGTGGCTCCTGTGGTGCTGTTCCTGCCTCCCTGGTGTGAAACTAGATTGTATTCTTGGTAACTGACTTTAGTCCCAGTCTCTGCACACATCTGGGTAGTGAACAATCAGGTTGGAGCTTATGTTCTCTCTGTCTCTCCTTTCTTATCCTCTATTTACCAAATAAATAAAAAGTCAACAAGTCGAAACTCAACAATAAGAAAACAACCTGATATAGAAATGAGTGAAGGATCTTAAAAGATTACTCACCAACAAAGACACGTATTTGTCTCATAGGTATACAAAAACATGCTCATGACATGTGTTCAGACAGATTCAAGTTAAAAAAAAAAGAAAACTGGAGATACTAGCATAGACCTATTAGAGTGACCAGAATGCAAGACAGTGCCAACACCGAATACTTATGAGGAATTAAAACAACAGGGACTATCATTCATGGCAGCTGAGAATAAAAAGGTAATAGCTACTGTGCAAAAAGAGAATGGCAGCTTATAATTAGACAAAACCTACACTTACCACATGATTCTAACATTGTACTCCTTCATATATTTCCAATGTGACAGAATACTTATGACCATACAGGGAACTGCACATACATGTTTAATAACATTTATTCATCACTGCCAAAAACTCATAGGTAAATAAAAATATCATTCCTTAGGTGAATGAGTAAAAAATTGGTAATCTAAATAATGGAATATTATGCAGCAACAAAAACTGATAAAATAACAAAGCATGAAATAAGCACAACTTAAGTGGAAATCTGTGTTGCTGAGTGAAAAAGACCAATAATGACAAAGTTATCTAGTGACAAAGTTTTATATATATATATATATATATATATATATATATATATATATATATATATATGACATCCTGGAAAAGATAAAACTTTGGAGATTACAGAAGCTAGGGAAAGGGGGATATGACCAACAGGTAGAGCCCAGAGGATGTTGAAGGCAGTGAATGAAGCTGTCTGGTACTACACTGATGGACATGTGTCCTTATACACTCGTTCAAACCCGCAGAATATGCAGCCCTGAGAGAGAATCCTGGACTACACTATGGACTTTGGGTATGGCGATGTGTAAGTGTGGGTTCAGTAATGGAAACTGTCAATGTATTACATGTGTAGGAACTACAGGACATGGAGCTGGCTGGGAGGATACGGAAACTCTGTGCTTTTCTTTCGACTTTGTCACGAACCTAAAACTGATCTAAAAGAAACCAAAAGGGCAAACTAGACATTAAATACAATTGTTCACATTATTTCAAGAAAAAAAGAGAATGACAAGAAAACAATGTGTCCTACTATTAACAGCTCATGTAGCAACACACACACCCACCCACACACACACACACACACACACCCACACACACACACACACACACACACACCCTTAAGAGAATAAGAATGGAATGTGGAGAACCTAATTGCCCTTGTCACACACCCTTATCTGTGTGCCTCTCTTAGGCTGTTTGTGTTTAATGCCTCCTCAGCAGAGAATCAGTTACTGTATTAACTATTCTATCAGCCCTGCATGTTCCACTTGGAACTACCTTCTGTCCTCACCAATGTTCAGAAATGCAGTATCCCCACTACGTTTAACTTAATTTTCTTCATTTTAAGAACATTCCACTGTCACTGTTTGTGAATATCTTAACAGCAAGCTGGGGGGTCAGTATTAGATGACTAACACCAGCAAACATTCAGCATCTTGTGTCATTTGAGAGGCTATCACTTTTGGCTTCGACTTTGAATTGTTTAATTTATTATATCAGAGTGCAATTTTAAATAGCTTAGCAGAATCCAGTAATTCTGTAAACTACATCCAGGGAAGCCCTGGCTGTGTTGTTTCGCATTTGACAATCTTAGAGGCTGCCATTCAGGGTGACAACTCGAGATATCCAGCTAGAATCTACAATTTTTGAGTTTCGCACTGTGAACTGTGGTCTATGAGATGTGCAGGAAGCAAGGTCTGAGCTTCAGTGTCCCAAAATGTAGGGCCCCAGGTGCCTGCAACCACATGCTTTCAATTCTATAGCTTCCTAGTTTGATTCAGCTGGAATGAAAAACGCTCCTAAGTTTCTTGAAAGTATCATGGAAGCCCATTTCAGTTACCTCCTTTATGCCCTGATATCAATCTGCAGCCATACAAGGAATAAATGAGACTTTGAGAAATGAAGAACGCAGTTGTCACAAAACCGATGAGCCTTGTAAGAGAAGATTATGTTCTAGCCCACAAACAAGAATCAGCTGGCTTGATGATTCATCTAAAACTAGCTTCTTCCTTTAATAAACGCCTCTACCTGGTTTCCTTGGAAGTCTAAATCTCATATCAGATGATAGTGGACATGTTGTTAGAAACACCAGAAAGGCTAGCGTCCAACCTATTGTGAACCAGCAACTTAAAATGAGAAGAAAGCAAGATGAGAAACAGAATCACATTTACCTCTAGTCATTTATAGAGGAGCAATCACCACATCAAAATATCCCCAAGAGCACCATGCACTCTTAGGCAAAAGCTGATCAACAACCGTGAGTCCTATGAGTCAAGAAGGTTTTAATGACTACACTTGCATTGTGCTTACTTAATGAAGTAGAGAACAGTCATACTTGTTCAGGTATATTTTCACCAAAATTTGAATAATTTGAAATATGACCATTTCAAACAGTCATTTAGGTATTAAAAGTGTCCATATTTAGCCTGTTGCTGCATGGGAGACCTAGCGGAGGTTTCTGCCTCCTGGCATCAAGTGGGCTCAGCTCCAGCTGTTGCAGCTACCTGGGGAGTGAGGCAGCAGACAGAAGAGATTTCTTTCTGTCTCACCTTCTCTCTGTAAATCTACCTTCACAACAAAAAATAAATAAATCTTTTTTTGAAAGTGTCCATCTTTCATAGATATATCGATTCCAAAAAATTCTAAATATCTTTTATTCTGGTTGAATGTACAGAAAAGTATATGACGCCAATGTTAAAAAAGATGAGATCATTGACTGAGAGTCTTTTTATTTTTTTAATTTGAGAGACAGAGAGTATTTATAGCAGTAATTGTTCTTTTTTACGCTAAATGAAATCAATAAGTAAAACAAGTTATACTCCTTCTGAAAAATAATGTTCTTTCCTAGAATAGTAGTTTTGCTTCATTGAGAGGATAAAGGAAAAACAAACAAAACAACCCAAGTCATTTTAAGCTCCCTTATCAACATCAAGTTCCTCTTTACGATGTAAGATGGTTTTCTCTTTTCCTGTTTACTCCAAACTCACCCTTTCAGTTTCATTCTATTATCACTTCTTTTCACACTTTAATTATACTAACACTGTATTATTTGTGTTTCTCCTATCTCTGCTTTGTCTGAGTTTTTGAGCCCAAAGCAAAAGGAAACAGTTAATGAAAATGAGAAATAACTTCTAATGTCCCCTTAAAAGACGGGCACCCTGAGCTCTTGAGGGAAATACTCTATCCTGACCAAACAGCTAAGATAACCTATAGGGCGACAGAGTAGGTACAATCTTGGCTATAAACGTATAAACAATCGCCATGTAAGGATACTGAGCATTTGAGATGTGGTTAGTGAAATGGGACACTTAATTCAAAATTTTATTTGACTTGGATCAATGTGAATTTAATTGTCATGTAGTTACTGCCTAGCACATGGATAATGAAGTTCTACAGCATTAGCCAAAACAGGGTTACTTTGGTTAGAATCCAGGATCTAGAAGACTCACTACAGAAAGTCAAGTAAAAATGCCTTACATATTTTATGTGTATTCTAGCTTAATATACGGAAAAGAAGTATATGAAGCAAATGTTATAAAGGGGAGATCATTCCCTTAAGATACTCCTGAAAATTACTTACAATATGCCTTATGTAAACTCTCACATAAATTAAGAATTTTAAAATATCTAGCACATAACTTCATCTATATACTCCCCATTTATTGTCTTTCACAGTGGAGTTTGACGCAGCAGAATATAGTAGAAACAGCTGTTTTTACACTTTCTGTGTGGAAAATTTTAAAGCTATTTTGGAAAATGGAAAGTTAGTGCAATAAAGCAACATATACCCATTGTGTATCGACACCTCCACCTACTCTCCAATTCCAGATTATTCTGTAACATGTCTCAGATACACTCTTCACCAACCATAATCTTAATTACCATATCATGCTGTTGTAAGAAATGGAATTAAGTATTGTTGAGGAAGGAACAAAGTTTGGTTTCATAAAAATTATCGATTTGTCAAAGTAATGAAGGTTGAAATAAGAGAGAAAATCCGGCAGCGGAGAATATATATAAATATGTATATGGCACACATAAGTTAATATACACACACACACACACACACACACACACACACACAAGAATACATATATATATATCTCCCCTTGTCTGAGGGTAGACAAAATGTGAAATATACAGTCATATCATTCCAAGAAAAGCATTATTATTCAGACACTCTAACACAACTTCATAAAGGTAGAAGAAATTTAGAAGACAAAAGAAAAATGATAATAAAAGCAATAAGGACTGAAAGACTTTTCTCAGAGCCCTTCTTTTCCTCATTTTTCTAGGCCAGCAGTGTAGCCTCTGCAGAATCAGGGCACTATCTGTGAATAGCATGCTGGCTTCCTTTGAAGTGTGTGCAATGACTTTCTGACACAGGATGTCTGCTGGAGGTGAGTGTGCCCGCATTCACATCTATGATCTCACAGACACAGAACCGTCGAGGTCTTTGACACCTTGCAGCATTCAGCAGTGGCTCAATGTCCTCAACAGCCTTTATTTCCCAACTTCCCTGAGACTATTTGTGCTTTGTTTCAGCTTTATGAATTATCTTCAGGAAGATTTTACTAACCCGACAATATCTTCTATCTAGAAGCAAATCTTCCGGTAGTTTCAAGTGGGAAGGCAGCCAAAGTGTCCAGTGGCATCTAATCTCACACACACATTGAACTGTGAGGCAGAATACAGGAGGAACAAATGATAATGATAACACTACTGTTTATTCATGCGGTAGAATCTAGTCAGCATTTGTAATGAATGAACTCAACAGAGAACTAAACTCTTGTTGATCAAGAGGTTGAACCATATAGAGAATGCCGAGTGAAGCCAAGAAAGATGCCAAATGGTACAGTGATAATAATGCCATGTATAAAAAAATTAAGATGCACATGAAAAACTTTGCATATACTGAATATATTAATTTATATGTGCCATACTGCATCTATTTATAGGTTTTTCTAAACAGCCATGCATTATTTAAAAGCAGGCACAACATCCTGAGAAATGCATGATTGGGTAATTTTGTCATTGTGCAAACATCACACAATGTAATTACACCACTCTAGGCAGTGTAGGTAACTACACATCTAGGCAATATGATACACCTATTGTTTCTAGGCTATAAATCTACACAGCATGTTACATTCAGAATAACATAGGTGACCAACACACTCGTGTCTGTGAATTTAAGCATTCTGCACAGAGAAAAGGTAGAATAAAAGTACTAAACTATAAGAATATTCAGCTCCACAATCATTTTATGTAACTACCATTATATGCATTGTTTGATATTCACTTGAGCATCATGATGTAGTATATGATTGTATGAGAGTGCTTCAAAAAGCTCATGAAGTGAGAGTTAAGTGGTAAGTTTATTTTGTGCAAGGAACTTTTAAATACATTCATATGAAGGGTCATTGAAAAGTTTCATGTTAAATGTGTAATATAAAAAAATTATGGATAGTTTGCACTAAAATAAAGATGTTTTAATTTCATTTTCCACAAGCTTTTTGAAGTATCTCTCTGTGTGTATAGATACATCACGTAGAGATGGGTAAGAATGGAAGAAAATTTGTGCAAGCTTTATATCTGATGAGAGAATCGTATCAGGAAGACGCAAACATGGATAACAATAAAGACTAACACCCAATGTTTTTCAAATAGTGGATTCAAATACAAACTCTTCCAAGACACTTAAGCAATAAAGGCTCAATGTCATTGGTCACTAGAGCGAGGCAAAGCAAAAGCCACCATGAATTGTCACTTCATCTATACTTGGATGTGGGATCCTCATACACTGCTAGTGGGATTTAGAGTCAGTCCTTTTGGCAACAAGTAATTCCTTAGGGTTTTAAACACAGCTGTATTATCCTGCTGCAATTTCATCTATAAGTATACACTCAAGGCAAGTGGAAGTGTACGTTTACGCAAAATGATGCAGGTAAACTATAAACAACAGTTTCATAATAGCCAGAAAGTTTGGAAAGATCAAAATATCCACCAAGCGATAAATGGAATAAAAAAGCAATACACTTGGCACAATCAGTCAGCTATTTACTCTTACAATGAAATACCTCAGTCACCTAACTTTCTAAATAAAAAGGCCTATTTGACTTATAATTTTGGAAGTTCAGATTCAAGATTGGGTGATCCCACGGTTTGGCCTTGGTGAGGCCACAGATGGCAACACGGGGTATCTGCAGAGGAGGGGTTACATGTTGAGGCAGGAAGTGGAGATAGCACTTGGGTCTAACTCTTGTATTTACAACCAGTCCTTTCACAAGAACCACCGTCCAGGGCCCGAGGTGTGGTAGTCTAGAGGCTAAAGGCCTTGCCTTCCACTCATCTGGATCCCATATGGGTGCCAGTTCTAATTCCAGCAGCCCCGCTTCCTATCCAGCTCCCTGCCTGTAGTCTGGGAAAGCAGTTGAGGACGATCCAAAGCCTTGGGACCCTGCACCCATGTGGGAGACCTGGAAGAAGCTCTGGGTTCCTGGCTTCAGATTGGCTCAGCTCCAGCCATTGCATTTGCTTGGGGAATGAATCATCGGATGGAAGACCTTTCTCTCTGTCTCTCCTCCTCTCTGTATATCTGACTTTCCAAAGAAAATATAAATAAATCATAAAAAAGGACCACCTTCCAGGGCCGCACTCTCACTACTCCAGGAACTTTCTGTTTGTCCCAACTCTTAATCGTCATAATCAGATTTAGTGTCCATACTATGAGTGCATTAGCTTACAACTTTGAGGTTGAAGTATCTGCCTGGGCTCTGGTGCCCAAATCATATTCAAATTATAGCAATAGTGTAGTTACATCAATACAATTAAATCAATAAAATGGAATGTACTTCTGATATGTACTGCGACATGGGTGAACACTGAAAATAGTATTCTCAAACAAATAATCACAAAAGACTAAAAAGTACATAGTTTGATTTGCATTACTTATCCAGAATAAGCAATTATATAAAACAGGAAAAGGATGTTTGGTTGTTAAAGGCTGGTAAAGTTGGAGAAGAAATGGGGAATGGGTGCCATACTAGTTTTCCTTGTACAAGGGAGAACAAGCATGTTGTGGCGAAAGCTGATGTATTTTAACTAGCTGAATGATGTATCATGTGAACTGGACTTCAATAAAAATTGTTTAAAAATGCATATCCATCAAAATAATTTACAACAATTTGCAGTCATGTCTACACTAAAGAGCATATTCAGGGTTGTAGGTACTTCTGGTTATCTGTGTTTCTTTTTTCCTAATTACACAACATTTTAGTATATTAAACGTGGTTTGCGTAGGCATGGTATGTTGTAATATTCTGCTCCATTTAAAGTTTAAATAGTTAGCATTAAAATATTAAAACATTTGAAAAACAACAGAGTTAAAGTTTCCATGAATATTACATATTATTCATAAGTTTATAAATTGTAGGTTATGATATCCCTTTTTATCCGATTGAAGCAGACCTGAATTTAGCAGTTACATAGTTAAAAATGGTGACAAGATTTGAATTAACAGCCCACTAAGTAACTATGCTCCATAGACTTCTCCACAGCTTCTCCATTCACCTACCAACTTTCGAATGAAAGAAATATTAATGCACACATGGAACCTTTTTTACTCAAATTTAATTTCCAACGTATTTTATTTCATTTTGCTTTCACTTATACTCTAATCCTTGCACAGTTTATGCTTAACCTTCGAAACAGCTTGGCATCAAAACAACTCTGGCTGTTTAGCCTGGCAGGATCTTAATTATCTCTTTCCTTTTCTCAGGGGTAGTTGATACAATCTCTCACTTCTGTTCAGTTCTGATGGCTCATCTACATCTGCTTCCCCCTTATGCTGAAATACTCCAGCACACATCCAACCCTTTTTTTATATACACATCAGGTTTCGTATTGCTGAGACACTTTCCTAACACAGTGAGGTTAGCTTGGTTTCCACTTGTTCACAAATCCCTAACCCTCTACTTTCCAACTTCAATTCACCCTGGAATTATCTAGAGAATCTTAATTCGCCATAAACACTGACTTGCTTTTAGTACTGTACATTCTTAAGTTTTACACATTCTTAAGTTTTAAAATGATTTTAAAATGTATTCTCCAATTCATTGTTTTGCTATAATTGATCTATTATGAACTCAGTCCATTTGACTGCAGGATTTTTTTTTTTTTTTTTTTTTGTAGTTTCAGACTTGCTGATTGCAAGCTGGTGGTATAATCCAGCATGTTCTTCTACTCTTTGTGAATGGAAAACTGAGTATTAAGGTTAGGTTGCACTCAAATTCTGCTCTCTGACAAACCTACAGAACATGTCATAATTTCATAACAGAGGCTACAATGTTTGTCTCCCTTTCTGTGATATTCAATGACCGATCTATTAATTCATTGAAGTTTGCAAAAGGCTGATGTTGTAGTTCTAACTGCTCTTTTAAATACATTATAAATTCATCATCTTACTTAAGAGAGAGAGAATGCTAGCTTCTGCTACTCAAATTTACAAATGTCTGCAATGGTTATAATAGATTTTATGGAAATTTTGCTAGGTAAATATAGCTTGCAAGTAAATATCTGAAGAGTTGGCTACTACTGTAAAAAAATGTTACACACTGTCTAAAACTGAAGTGAGTCTTCCGTGGTTATATAATACATCTCCTGAAAAATCAGGTTCTGTTACTTTTGAAAATCTTCCCAAGAAAAGTCATTGAAGAGTCAAAGTTCACTATCCAAGCCAGATCCTACACTAGGTGTTTGGCTCATCTTCTTCCTTCTCACTCTGTAGACAAACTAAATATAAATGAACAGCAGAAACATTAGTAGAGAATGTATATTGTGAAAAAACAATGTACAAATTTGAAGGGTTTTTTGGGGATCAAAATAGACTTAAGTAATGCTCTTCATATTTGAATGAAATACATAGTGGCCTCACCCTGTCTACTTCACAGTCTCCGAGCCTCCAGTTTTTGCAATATGTCTAGTTTTTAACACACCCTACCCTCATCCTGTCGGAGCCTTCCCAAGGACAGATTGTGCACTATTAGCACATGAGTGTATGACCCTATCGCTGACTCAGAATCCCAGCCCACTTGAATTTTAATAGATGCACAGGCAGTTGTTATGAAACAAATACTATAATAACATTCAGACAGGCTGGAGAATTATTTTTAGGCAGATGATGCGTGTGGCCCAGCCTCAGGCCCACCAAATTATAATAATAGTAACACTGTGCTGTAAAGAGAACATTTTTCTCCATAAAAATCACATAAATTACAAAATGTTTCCTGCTGCCCTTCCGATTCTTGTCTGCTCTCCTCCTCCTCCCCCCACCTCCCTGTGTCACCATCAGGAGTTGCAGGACTCACCAAACCGAAGTAACAACCAAGAGGACAATTAACCACTGATTGAAAGCATTCATTAGAGAAAACAACAAGGGATGGCATCGCCCATGCTCAGGAACATAGCCGAAGTCCTACGCAGTTTTAAAAACCAAATCCAGATTGATTTGTTATTAGAAAAATCAGAAATGAGTTCTCCCACACTTGTCATCTTTTCATAGACACACATACTCCATGGGTGGCAGTGGCATAGAACCTAGAGCAGTGCACTTCAGACAAGAGAGCTGTCAAGCTCAAAACACTTCGTAGGAATCATTCTTGGAGGCAATATTACCACCACAAGGAGGAGAAAGCAACTCTGTGGTGTTTTGTTAGGCAGTTAATAAATTAAAATTTCCAACACCACATTCAAATCTAAGAAGTCAAATTGGGGGTGCACCTTGAAATGTAAAAAGCTATGTGTTCACATATGCTCTCTTTTTGCTCTTCCATTTACTGTTGAGAAGTGGAAGATTGACTAAATGGGAAATCACTGGTGGGAATTTTCCTAAAAATCCCATGTCCTAAATGTGAATTGTATGTGTGCTTAAGCATCAGAGGTTATCAGCAACATGAGACAAATCTGGGGGGGGGGCAAAACAGATAAAAGTGGGAGGTAAAGCACAAACATGTGGTAGGTCACGTGTTTTGTGTTGCATATATAGTTTGCTTCAATATCTCCAAAATTTGTAAAAGGAACAAAGAACTTCGAGAGTAAAAGCAGTATGATGGGTCCAGTGACTGCTGTGTGTCAGTCTTGGCTCAGTGAAGGTGCGTGTCTCAGCTTGGCAAGTTTTATCTTTTTCTCCCCGTTTTCCTAACTATGAAAAGCTGCAAGCAAATAAGGAGCAAAACATATGAGCTCTTTCTTCTCTAGAATCGAAGGGAAAAAAGCAGGCAAGGAACTATTACAAGAATATTGCATCTAAGATTTCATACAAGATTATGGTTATATCAACATTTCTCTATTTTAAGTCTTCAATAGTGTTTTCTTCCAGATATGAGTTACTATCACCAATGGGCTTCTTCCACACCCTAGCAATGTTTTCCTAAAATCGTATATATTACTTTTGTGGAACCTTATTGCTGCTCAACAAGAAAGTAGTATTTTCATTTTTTTACGAAAAAATGACTCACGAAAATCCATTAGCCTACCCAAATTCATAGAGCTTATAAGAAAATGTTTTAAACAGATCCGTTTTCAAATACAAATTTTATCACTATACAATAATCCATAGTGAGTTTTAGGTAAAATAATGAATAATTGCATGAATACTTCGGAGAACACACATAGAGTTGCTATGTCAAATATGTCCACACAATATCATTCTCCTGTCTCCGTGCTTCTCAAACATGTAGAAAGAGCATTTATTTTAGGGTCTAGAGAACTGGAATATCTCTCTCTCTCTCTCTCTCTCTCTCTCTCTCTCTCTCTATTGTGATGTGTACAGTGAGAACTACAGTTTACCAAACACTATAAGAAAAGATGAGTAGTTGCAAAAACAGAAGACAAAATCTATTTTATTTATAAAGGCTGAAGGAAGGGAGGACTGTATTACAACCCAATGATTGGAGAGGAAGGATGATTTTCAGATTAAAACCCTAAGCAAAGCCAATATAACAGGTGTTTCATGGTTCCCTGGAGAAGAGAACGCTAACTCCAGGGAACTGAATCAGTGGACAAGTTTTATCCTGTTACACTGAAAGCCAAATCACAAGACTGGGTCTCATAGAGGCAACTACTTCTTGTAGAGATGAAATAAATTGTTCTAATAAAACATAAAAACCTCTTTGGTCAATTAAGAGTGACAACACTGCTGAAGACACATAAAAATGTTCCCTCCTGCCCTGTACACCTTTACCCAAGAAAACACCTGCTAATTATTTAAAAACACCTTTCCCATTTCTGCTTCAAGAAACATTCAGCAGGCACACAAAATACACAAGGAACATAAATTAAAAAAAAAAAAGATAACATGAAGCGACTTAAAAAGTTACCATGAGTCACTAACTGAACCTCCCAAGCCAACATGTCAAAACTAACACTTTTGTTCATATCTTCTTAGAACCAACACTCCTTAGAATTGCTGTAAATAGATGAGATTACTAAGAGGGCATAAGAAGGCCATAAGGATTACAAACATGGAAATTCAGGAGGGGTTACATATGAAATTATTTGAGGTGCTAACCTCAAGTTTCAAGAAATGATGGTTTAGTAGATAAGACATCTGCATCACATAACAGGATTTAATGCCTATCTTTTCTCCTAAGTTCAGGATCCTAGTAGTACAAATTCGAGGAGGCAGCAATAATGGCCTAAGAAATTGATCTGCCTCCCCTATGAGAGACCTGAATTGAGTTCCAGATTCCCAGGTTTGGCCTAGACCAGTATAATTGCAAGCATTTGATGACAGCTGGACACTACCCCTCACACACATAAACAAGTAAAAAGCAATGGGATGGAATACATTTAAATTTTGCAATGCAGCAAAATATATGTTCAACAAATGGAAAGAGGGATTTAAAGACTGCACTAGCACTTGAAGTTCTCTCAGCTCAATCTATTGCCAAGGCTACTTTTTAAGGAACCTATTTACTGGTTCTTTTATTAAAGAAAAAGGGCTCAGCACTAACATGTTTGCTTAAAGTAATGGTACAACATTTGTGCTAGGCAAAGCCAAATGAAAATTCATACCCCAGATTTGAACTAAAAGAAATAAAGAAAAATGCCATATACAGAAGAAACCATGAATTGTAATCAGCATCTTGGGTTTTAATGTCAATACTTCTTTCAAGTACTAGAGAACATAGTAGGTTTGTAATACCTGTCATTGCCTTCTGAGCTCTTTCTACAGGTGCATAATTTAATCATTCCACCTGAAGTGTTCGTCACATAAAGGTATTATTAGTTAAGAGTGAATAGTATTTTGATTTGAAATAACAGCTTAAATTTTCTTAATAACTATTAAAAACAGATAAAAACTAAAGTGAATAACGTTGTAGCCTGAAATCATCATATATTTCACCATTTTAGCTTTAGCTAAGGTGGTCTTCCAAAATAAATAATGACATTTATTTTGAAAACTGTTATGTTTTAACTTTTGGAACAAGAGAAGACACACACCACCAAAAACCCTTCTAAATTCTAGCCATTGCAGCCACTTGGGGAGTGAATCAGCAGATGGAAGATCTTTCTTTTAGTCTCTCCTTCTCTGTGTAAAATCTGACTTTCTTTTTAAAAATATTTGTTTTATTTTTTATTGGGAAGTCAGAGGAAGAGAGACAGAGAGGGAAAATCTTCCATCTGCTGATTCACTCCCCAAGAGATCGCAAATGCTAGAGGTGAGTTGATCCAAAGCCAGGAGCCAGGAGCCAGGAGTCTCTTTCTGGCAGGAGGAGGAATCTGTTAGCTAAGAAACTATGATGAAGAGATCATATGTTCATTAATACTATTCACACATAAACTTTACAGTTTATTTCTAGTTTATTAGATTCTGATGGTCTCTAAAACAGATTGTCTTGTGACCTCGGGATTAAATATAACAAGTTTTTCAATGAAAAGAAAAAAAAACAAGATAGATTAAAGATAAGAAGGTTTAAATGTTTCTCAAATCTTCTCCTAAACTATGGACTAAATCTTGGCATAGTTCGTAATATTCAAAATGCTATGGAAAGAGTGAGAGGCACTATGAAAGTGGTTCAACCAATTCCCTAGATTTTTTTCCCTAATCTTTGTCCTGGCATGGAACTTTAGTTCGTAGAAAATATATCCTAGTTATTTACTTCCATCCTATAAAGGAAGATCATGAGAATTTAAAAATTAATGTTGACAGATATGACAAATGGGGGGTTGCCATTTCACACCTAGAGCGCGAATATTTCAATGGCAAAGAGTCAGCAACTGTTAATTAAAAATGGGTATTGTTAATTGGGCCTAGTGTTGTGGTTTTGTCAGCAGCTTCAGACCCTTTTAGACCTATTCCAGTGGATCCTTATGGTCTGATAAGATAAATAACTTTTCTTTCTGGTGTGATGATAGCAATTATGACCCAGATGTTCTGTGCATTATATGGGTTAAACAGATATATGTAGAACTCACAGGGATTCACAGGGATTCATTTTTGGTGCAACAGTCTTTCTGTCCTCTCAATCCAAAAATACAAAATATCTTTTTTATTTCACTATACGATAGTTGCTTTCTTTCTTGTACAAAAGTAAATTGATTAACCTTTGATGTTGAAGGACTTTCTCACACCAAAAAAGTCTATTTATGAAAATATTTGAGACAAAGATTTACTTTTATCTTATTTCAATCTATAAATGCTTGATCTTCAAATTATTTTTATCATCAAGAAAGTTAATATAATGTTATATGTTAATGTATCATTTACATTTCTAGAACCAAAACTAAATCGTGAAAGAAGCTGTCTGAATGGGCATTTGGTGTCATGCTTAAGGTTCCGTTTGGGACAACTCTATCCTATATCAGAATGCCTGGATCTGATCAAATTCCAGCTTCCTGTTGTTGCATAGCCTGGAAGTCCGGTGGTTAGCAAGTCATTAGGTCCCTGTTGTTCAAGTGAGAGATCTCAGTAGTGTCTCTAACTCAGGTCTTCAAATTGGCCTAGCTCCAGCTGTTGTGGCAATCTGGGGAGTGAGTCAACAGACAGAAGGTTTTTCTAAGTCTTTTTCTATTTTCTCTCTTACAAATAAATTTTAAAAATCTAAAAGAATAAATTGTTTGTTGGGATAGAATATTACTTAGATCAGTGTTAATCCAATGAATATCACATGGGCAAAACAAACAAAAAAGCCTGAAGTATACATCTGGATCATAAATTCTACTTTAAAAGTACACCAAATAAGTTTACCCCCTATACGTCACAATATCTTTAATGAATGTGAGGAAGCTAATGAGTATGTTTATAGCACAGTTTTGGGGTCTAGTGGAGGGGATGCAGGAAGGGAACCTTGAAGAGCTGGCTGGTATTGGGGAAAATTTGTATCTTTCTATTTCTACTCTTCTTTCCTGAGTCAATAATTTTGGAGTCATTGGCTACTCTTCTTTCTAAAGCCACACAGTATATGTTACAGAAAAAGGCATTCATTTCCATTATTTGCTAGCCAAGCAGATGTTTTCAACACAGAGGAGCAATCAAGTTTAACAGTGCAAGTAAAGTAGGTAAGTACTTTTCAATTGTCTATTGAAAACTTCTGTTTCATTCTCAAAGCTGCTATTAATTTTCACTATGCATACACAGTATACTCTAAGAATTGTGAAAAGAAACTATCCTGTACCTTTTATTTAGTGCTGACTGCATATACCCAATAATTTGCGCAATATCCTGCAGAGTTGATGTTCAAAAGTTTTTTTGTGGAATAAATGCAAAACTGAAAGTATTTTTTAAAAATAAGAATTTAGGGACACAATGTTAATCTGAGAAGCTTAAATGGTATAGGCTAGCATTATCATTGGTTTGATTTACCCATGATTGTTATGAAAATCATTGTGAAATTATACAAAGGCGACACACACAAAAAAGAAACTGCTATTTTGAGAGATCTGGTCTGTTTCTATCAGAGTTGAATGCTTCTGAAATTCTATCAATCTTTATTTACATCCCTACTTCAAAGTGAAATGAAACAGCACTAAGCAATGAGCAGATGAAGATTCTTAACATAAAGTTTAGAACACATTTATCTGCCAATTTGCAGACTAAACGGAATCTTTCTTTAAAAGATGCTCTCTCCGACCCTTTCTGACTTTTTTTGAGCTTTTTCTTTTCTGTTGTTAATTTTGCAGGGGGCAAGCAGTTGGGTCAGATGGAATGGGTGTGTGACAAGCATAGCTCCTTGATTAGCAAGATACAAGGAGTTGCCAGCTGCATGGCAAGACCCAGCGGAATGTCTCTAATCACCTCATGGCTGCCTCACCCCATTGTACGAACACTCAATCACCTCTCTGGTATCTCATGGAATTCTCATGAGAGTGTTATTGTTTTTCTGCACATGTGAAATGATTTCTGTAACTGGTATATTAACTGAAACTTATTTTATCAATCATGTTATGCTAAAAAGGTCTTTAGCATCTTAAGACAATGAGACACATCTAAAAGCATTCGGTAATGTAATTGAACCTATATTGTGCCCAAATATCTTATGTGCCACCTTTATCCTGGAACTTGCCCTAAGATGAGTAATGGTCTCCTTAAGAAACGGCTTGATAATATCTTAGAAACAGATGGCAATCATGGAGGTACAAAGAGTGTGTTTACCGTGCAGCCTTGAATTGTTATAACACATGAAATGATGCATGTTGGTTTCTCACCATGGAAAACAGAATGTATATGGCACATCTTCAAAAGGGAGACAAACGGTATCCCCCAGACAAAAATAGTTTAAAACTTCTACCTTCTATTGGCACTCATATTTAGGGAAAGAAAATAATTTGAAAAAATAAAAAGGTTTTATTTTTTTTTATAAAGGCCCTCCATTCATAGAAAAGCTGAGTTGCCCTGATCCTTTTCACTGCCCTTTAATAAAAGAACAAAAAACAATTGAATCAATACTAGGTGAAGGTGATGGTAATTAGCATATGAGTGATTATAAGATTTAATAAAGAATCCATGATATATGCCTTTATAAATTCCTTTCATTTATGAGCTTTCTTTTTAATTCTTTATTCTTTATATTTTAAGTAATATTAGTTTAAGTTTAGTGAAAATTAATTTTGGATATAAATAAACCACCTGTCACTATGTAACCACACATGCTGCCGACCATGGAGTTCCCAGCTTCAGCCGGGTCACTGCAGGTTGGAATGAGTAATGGTTTGCTGAAAATGTTTTCTTTGAAGTAAAATAATAATGTTTTTTAGGATTGTTTTTGTATTCCCCTAACTATGAAGTAAAAATGAAACAATTGGATGTTGTGCAAAAGCCTATGATGATATCTATATAAATAAAGCAGGCAGCTTTTTTGATTGTCTGTTATGAACATCATGCTGTAGCGGCCCCATCTTTTGTCTTCTCGCTGATCCACACATCCTTTGTACGCTCTCAAGTCAGCCAGAGCTGGTACTGGCAAATTTTATGGTACAATTCCATAGAGTCTGGGATTTTCCCTACCCCCCCAAATTCCCACCCTTCCAACTGATTTTCCCCATATTATTACAATAGTATAGTCCTTCATAGCAGGACTATGTGAGCGCCTTCGCATTGCTGGTACAGACAATGTCAGACAGTCCAACATCCCACTGTCTAGATAAAGCCAAAAGTTTCATTGGGAGGCCATCTTTCATGTGGAAGTTGGGATGCATATTGAATTGTATCTTCACATCTGGATATGGTAGTATCTATTATGCCATCACTAGACATTCCCTTAAATGAGAAGCCACAAAACAAAGTCAACAACAGGTATGAAGTTAAAACTGCAACAACAACCAAAAAAAAAAAAAATATTATAGCACCATGGAGTAGAAAAAGCAAGCCACTGAATAATCTATGCATGTGTGATGAAAAGAAAACACAAAAGCCTCTTGGGTAAAATGATGCCACCATGCAATCCATTAGCCAGGGATAAATTAGAAAAGAGAAAAGAAACCATTTGGAATAAATGAAAATGAAATTAAAAAACATCAAAACACATGGGATGCAGTAAAAACAGTGTAGGAAGGGTTACTGAACTTAAAATTTGCATTATGGCTTTCTTTTATTAGAGAGAACATATGGCACTTCATTGACTGACTTCACTGAGCCTAACAGTCCCTAGTTGGGACCATTTGATTGCAAATGGTAGAATTTCATTCTTTTTAACTGCTGAATAATATTCCACAGAGTAGATTTACCACAGTTTCTTTAACCACTCCTCTTTGGACAGGCATCTGGATTGTTTTCATGTCTTTGCTATTTTAGATTGTGCTGCTACAAATATAGCAATTTTGTCTCTTGCACATCCAAACACACCCTGCTCAAAAACAGTGTTACTCATTTTTATTCTACTGTTTCACAAGTGACAAATGAGCAACAAACACAAATAACTCCTTCCCAATATGGTTTACAACCACCTGAAGCCATCAAAATAATATCGCTATCATGTGACCAAAAAATATCCACTTCTAGTTAATGATTGTTGTTAAATGTCCATTCAATCTCTGGCCTGTTAGAGTAGATGGTAATAATATTACTTAACAACAAGCAAAGGTGCCTTTATCTTAAATAACTACCACTTACAGCCATAAAATGGGTCTATTTCATGTTGTTTTATGTTCAATGTTTTTATCAAAAAGGCAAAGATGTCATATTATATCACTGATGATTTGAGCCAAAAAAAAACCCTGAAATTGACTTGCATAGAGGTACATATTGGTGACCAAAAATATACCAATAAATGTTGAACTGAAAAAGTTTCCCAAGGTTTTTGTCTGTAATCCTCAAAGAAGGGTAGTTGGTTCTGCTGCACACTTAATTAGCATACATGTGGAAGCAGTTTATGGATACAGTTTAATCCCAAACAAATGTGAAAATAAGCTCACATTGTTTTGTGCAATGATTTACATTCATTATCATGTACTTAAAAAGAACATGCCTTTAAAAAATCATTATTCTTTCCAGAAAATCAGTGAATAAAGAATTTCTATATTTGTACTTTGAAAATTACATATTTCAAGACAAGGTCATATTTCCTCAAATCAAAATGAAGTGTCAGCTTTTGGATGATACTATGTTTTCCAAACTTTATCCACAGATAGCACTAAATGGCACAAGGAACATGGAAGAAGTCAACAGGTTTAATCGAATATGCATCAATGGGAAACTAAAATCAGTGCTTTAAAAGACACATGTAGCTTTATAAAAGCGGCCTCAAGGAAGGACTGGTGACGGTCTTCACCTTAACACCTAGTGTTCTGACTATGAAATAAGGTCTGATAATTGAAAACAGCTTGTATACTTGTTATCTGTTTGTGAATGAAGTTTTTGTTAGACTGCCTGACCAGAGACTGATTGTAATGATGATTAATTACATCATTCATGTTTACTGCTGATGCAAATCTAACACCAAAATGAAAATACCAGAAACAAAGTTGTTTGCCTCTGGATTCTCTAAAATACTCTGATTGGGATGCTCAGAAGAGAAATGGATTTTCCCCCATTTCTGATTTTTTTAAAAAAAATTTATACTACAATCCAAACCAAAATGTAGGTAACCTAGAGTGTGGTGGGTGAGGAACTATTTGCTTAGGGTAATCTGCTTCTGAAGCATGAATCAGCTCACAGATGCTTCACATAAAAGCTTTTATTAAATTAGCAAGTATTTGGAATCTTTTTTTAAGATTATTTTATCTGAAAAGTCAGATTTACAGAGAGAAAAATAGAGACAACAATCCACTGGTTCACAACCCAAGTGGCCTCAATGATTGGAGCTGAGCAGAGCTAGGAGAAAATTTGGGGTCTCCCATGTGGATGCAGGGTCCCAAGGCCTTAGGCTGTGCTCTACTGCTTTGCCAGGCCACAATCAGGGAGCTGGAAGGGAAATGGAGCAGCTGGGATACAAACTGGCACTCATATGGATCCCAGAGCATGCAAGGCGAGGACTTTAGGCACTACACTACCACGCCAGGGCTGTATTTGGGGTCTTTATTATGTCTTACAGAAATTACAAGTGTTGTGTTGCATTAAATTAGTAGTACAAAGTTACTGCATAGTTGTCATCTCTTGGGGAGCCATCTAACTTCATGGGGAGAGTATATCAGAGATCATTGTCAAGGTTATTAATGGGAGAATGAAATGGATGACTAGATGATAACACGAAGAAGAAAGGGGGAGATTCCACGATATGTCTTGTGGGAATGGATAAGACACCCTGTGCCCAGAATTTCAAGATCCAATACGGGTCTGGCGGTAAAATATGAAGCTGAGAGATATGTTGAGATCAGTCCTGGAGAGATATGAGTATCTTTGAACATGATCTTTTTCATGACAACTGCTTGGCTACAGCGATGCCACCTTTGCATGACATCTGTTGAATGTTCACTACATACAGAATAGAGCATCTAGCACATATCTAACTGCAAACATTGCCCATGTTTCCAACCAGGATTTGACAATAAACGATCTTTCTTAGACCCCAAGTGAAACACTTCCAGAAAGGTGTAATACATATTTGACTCAATAAAGGAGTCTAGAAGAGTGAGCTGCTTATGTTGAAAAGGGAACAGTGCCTACCCAAACCTGGTCATGTTTCACTATAAAATATAAAATATAACAAATCAATGCTCCATGAATTCCAGTTAAATTTATTTTGCCTGTCAAGTATCTGAGACAGTTTCCTTTTTACTGGATGGGTGAGGGAGGGGCTTAGGCTGGGCACCCAAACTGAAATAAGGATGGTTTGTATCTGGAAGAGTGAAATGATACAGAAACTTTCATTTGATCTTGAAAATTTGATTCCGTGCAGCCAGGGTTACCCACTGCAGCTGACTTGACTTTCTGCGATGCTTCTCAGATCGGCCTCTCTGCACCCTGTCAGGACAGCATGCAGGACATTATACAACACGTCCTTAGAAAATAGCATACTCTAAGAAATTAAGTTATATGCTACTGATTCTTTTGTGAAGGATTCTCCATCCAACTGTGCTATTGTAACTGGTTAGCTTGAGATTTTTACGAATACACTCATCCCTTGAATCTCTCCTGAGTGAGGTAAGTATAAAAGAGGAATGTCTGCTTTTATTCAAACCTCATGGGCATTCTTAGAGTGCCATGAAAACAGCTGGATTTGGGAAAGACTGATTCCTGCCCACAGGAAAGCTCACTGTACCTGCCCTGAATTTCAATGCTTCTCTGGGATAGAAGTGAGTATTTCTAGAAAATTTTCAGATACTCTAGACATCATTATTTGGATGACAGCAACTAACAGACTCTCCTTTTGGAGCTATTGGCTTTTTAATTCCCTGATTATTTGGTCAACTATTCTACAGGGTCAAATATTCTAAATGATATGTCTTTCTTTGTTTTTTCTCTTTTATTTTTCTTGGTTACACAAATTCTTTTTATTAAAGAGGTCTTTCTTAGAGGGATGCATATTTGTAAAGTGTAGATAATTAAATTTTTTTCCCCCTGACTTTGGAAACACTAAATCAACAGCGAAAAATCTATGGTAGTTTTCTCATTTCTTGCCTTCCTAAGTAGGAAGGAAACACCTGTTTCAAATTTCACAATAATTTGTGTAATGAATTTTCATTTAATTTTGATGACAGCATTAGTTGATTTCTCTTTTTACTCCCTGATTGTGAAAATCTTCTGTAATCTCTAGTTATTTTTATGGGTAAAAATTTGTGAGGCAGTTGTTTTTGTCACATCTTTCAAAGAAATTTTTATTTCTTTTCATTATATTTCCTTGGCCTCTATAAAAAAAAGATTAGTGGTCAAGACTTCTTATTGCATAAATATACATAAATTAAATATAATTTGATGTATATTTTCTATCATTGACCTCTATTAGAAAGAACTGGATTTTTTGTTCATCTGTTTCTGAAAACAAATTAAATTGTATCATTCCACTGCTAAAAATCCTTAGTCAATGAGCTCCATTCCTTCCAGGAGAAAAATATTCATCATTACAGGAAAAAAAAAGGAGAGAAGTTCTCAATCCAGTGTAATAATAAGCAAATATGAATAATAATATTCTAATCAACATTATACAAAGGCACTACAAATACCAAAAAAATGAAGAAAAAGTGATCCTATGTTCTGTGTTCAAGAAAGAAAATGATGATTTGTTCTTTGGCCTTGATAACAAGTAAGCACTGGAATCAGTTTTAAGCCTATCCTAATCGAACAAGATAATGCTGCACGAATAACTTCATTTCTGCAACCAGCCAATCAGGAGTAGCGACAAGACTTCCTAGTCTCAGCCAACAACAAGAGTCACACCACAGGTACCATCTTCTTACACTTGCACGGCTAACTCCTTCCTCAAATCTCTAACAGTCTGTTCAAGAAAAATTTCTAAGAATGATTTTCTTCTTAACGTGAAGTGACTAGCTTTTTGCTTTAGCTGTGGAGACATGCTCTGTTCTCCGAACACTCATTTATATAGTCAGCATAACTATGCTAGCAAGCAAAACCCTAGCTGTGTTTATTCTACAGATAAAGACATGGAGCTCAGGAGATATTTGATTATCTAGCATCACTGAACTCATAGGAAGCACAGGCGGCTTCAAGCTCAAATGGCCTTGCTCTGCAGCCTGTGTTCTTGGCTTTACTTGTATGGCCTTGTGCTTTGCTTGCTAACTCTTCACTCTCCCTTCTCAAAATGCATCGACACTCACCCCTCGTGCCTGCCCTGACAAATCAAGAGCCTGTAATTCCCTGAGTACTCCATATCTGTGTCTTCCCTGATGTCTTTAACACGTTATTCCCTTAACACAGCAACATCCCTCCCTGCCTTGATTATGCTTAGGATAATTACCATCCTTCATTAACTTCCGCATCTACTCACAAAAACCTCTAACAGTGTCCTATTTTACAGATGTGAAGTTGAGATCCAAATGGATAAACAACCTACACCAAAGTCACGGCGTTACCAAATAATAAAAGCAACAGTTAAATACGTTAATGCTGATTCACAGCCCTACTGCTTCTTCTGGCAAGTATTTCTGGTGATCTTAATCACTTGGTTCCTCCTCTCAAAATCTCTCCAGTTCTTCTATACTCAACATATGCCTTGCCAGCAAAATCAAATGCAGTAAAGACCTGGCTCAAGCCACATCAAGTGGAAAGATGCTTCTTTAGAGCTTGCACCTAGAAATATTCCATCTCCCCTCTGTTCATTTTCCCCTGACAAACAGCTGTTACTGCTGTTGTCAATTGCAGTTCAATTGGGGACAATGTTCAAGTCCAACTTAATAGTCCAGAGATAACAGTACCTGCAACCCAGCTAGCACACTACCATAACGGATGCTGAATAAATGTTGAGTGTTCCTGACATCTGCATATTGTACTTATACCATTTTCCTACATCTAATTGCCCCATCAGCAGACCCCATCCAATGCATACCAGTGGATTTCTGCCAAGTGCTACTTTGAAGCAAGAACTTTTTCTATAATCTGATGTCTTTCACCTTCTCTCTCAAGACCTGAGATCACTGCATCTACAAAACAGAAACGATGTTTATGTCACGGAATGATTTTTAAGAGTCTATTCACTAATTCACATCATGTGTTTAGAACAACTGACACCTATACACTCTCAAGAAATGGTGAGTTAAGTGTCTCATTTTTTAAATTCTTTATTTATTTGATCGGAAGCCAACAGTACGTTGCTTGGGTCTAAAGCGAATATCATCATCTCGATTTTTCAAAGTTCAGATACTGAAAATCTGACCCAGAATTGGAACAAAGTGAGCTTAATTCTTTACTCACCATGAATATGCTTTTTATTCCCTGTATAAACAGGCATAGTAGGGATCCTGTCAGACTTAATTCACAATTGATCACAGAACAAGACCGTCTCCCCAGATTCTTTTTCAAGGCCCATCCATGTCTGTGCTTGTTGGGGATGCAGGGACGTTCCCAGGTAAACAGATGAGCGTTGATGATGCTTGTCACCGAAGACACAGCACGCACTGTGCATTGCATTTCTCTGTCTTCCCACCTGGCTAGTGTCTGAATCGTCAGCACCTTCTGCTGTTAGCCACCACCTCTGCGGATGCTTTCTTCTCTCTTTCTTTTCAATAAATAGCACCATGTCTCTATTTGTTGTGAAATGCTGCCAATGTGAGGTGTTTTGTGTGCTTATGGTGAATTTCACTGAATGACACAGCAAAGCAGAATGTCTCTTACAACCATCTGAAGACATTAAAATGAAATCATAAAAACCTTTTGCAATAAAGGGAGGAAAATTTTGCACCACATTACATTTGAGAATGACCCTCTTCGTTCTTCCTTGATTTTGCTTTTCTCTTAGTTTCTCATAATTCTATTTATTGAATGTAACAGCTACTCATTTTTTTTATTTGGTTATCTCTAGCTATGGTGTCTTCTCAATGGATGACTTATAACCTTAGGTCACATTGTCATTCTATTTATCAAAGTATTATTTTAACCAAGAAGAAGCAAACTTAGGTAACACAAAATATCTTTCTCCCAAGAGGAATCTGTACCACCTGTCAAGATCATTTCAAAAGCTTCCACAGGTGTCACACTTCTGACCATGTGCTGTTTAGAGAGGCATTCTTAATTTCGTAAATTGAGCTGTAATCAAGCATGAACTTTATCGAGAAGGGTGATATTGTCAGCCAGCGATGGTTTATTCTTGCCTGCTTCTTCTCTCCAATAGAAGACAAACCTGTTCCTTTCATTGAATTTTCATCTTGACACTCCTTGTTCTATTTTTCATTATTTTCAGGTAAATATCTATTTTCTTTCTATTAATGATGGTATCACCTTACTCTCACCTTTTGAACAAATCTCCAAATTGAAGCTCTTCCAAGGTAGAGGAGATTGATTTATTTAGGATGAGACAAGCAGCTTATTTTAAGAAAACACAACGCTAACTGTTTCCTTCATTTGCTTTCTCTATCAAGAATGGGAAATTATGATTTTAAAAAAATCAGCAAGAGCTTATTCTCATTGCATTTCATGCTATTTCTGAGTTTGTGAGCTCTCAGCATCCTTCCATGGTGTCAACCCATTATATACCTTTTAAAAAAATGCCTCCATTAAATTTTAAGCTGTCAAGGATTACAACGAAAAGATGCAATTTTTTTCACGGCAGGAAAGGTCTGATTTAGTAACAAGCTATAAGCTAACAGAGCAGCAGAATCCACAGATCTGTTTCACTGAAAAGGAAGAAAAAAACATGCTGCTTTTTTTGTGTGATTCAAGCTTGTTTCTTTTTTTTATTAAATATATACATATATATACATATATAGAGATAGATACATAGTCCACTTAACTGTCAAATACAATAGAGGCTTGGAATGGTGTTACTCTACGTTGGTGGCTACAAATTTCTGTCTTCAAGCACATACAAACACAGTGCTTATTCCTAAACCCTGTAGATTGCAAGGGACACCACTGAGAAAAAGAACTGTTAGTCCACACTGCAGTCTAGCTTACGTGTTTTATGTTGATTCAATTAGTCATTTAATTCCGAACACTCTTATTATCTACTTGTTTGAAAGGGCTATTTGCTTTCACCACAATGCATACATTAAAGCAAGTGAGTGAACAGAGAGCCAGGCTTGTGGCCTGGTGCTTTCTTGGTGCAGAACGGATTCCCCTCCCCCAGCCTCACTGGAGCATCCCAATGTCAAACATTGCCTGCGTGCTCCCCGAGGAATCTGCAAGGCTAATTAGGGTGAGCTTCACCATAAAGAATACAGTCGTTAAAACAGCTTCTGTACACACTAGAGTAATGAGCATTCTTTACACACGCTGTGATTTGTTACTGCAATTCACAGTCATACATCTCTAAGGAAATAACTCATATGTTGTTATTTATTGCATGTATGATTATTAATGATATATTAACAACTGTTGAAAGCAACTTATTTCACCCCAATAATTCATGTACTTAGCTCAATGTTTAAAGAACCAGGAAGGCATCAATTGTTCTAGAAAACTATGCCTTCCCTTTGTTTTTGTTTTTCCCTCTGATTAAAAAAAAGCCTCCAAATCTTAAATGAGAAATTATTTAACTTTCTTAAAGAAATGTTTTATTATTATAGCTATAGGAGAACTCTTTTTTAAAATTCTGGATAGTTCATAATTTTTTAAATGTTTCATAAATTCAGACCATCCCTATAGGCCAATGTCTACCATAAAAAAAAAAATAAATGTTGAGTATCTTTTAGTAATAGCAATGTGAGCTGGCACAGCAACATGTACAATGATAATTTTTAACTTACTCTTACTAGAAGAGATATGTTGCTTCGAGTCAAACTCAATGCAAATATAGAGCTACACAAATACTTCAAAATGCTGTGTTGGTAATTTATCTTGCATAAAATATACAAGGAGGTTAAGCTACTGACTTAAATATTATGTGTGAGACATTGCACCATTCAGCATTGATGAAAATGGAGCTCTGTGCAGCTTCACCTTCGGCACTGACAGATTTTTACCAATTAACTACTACCCAAATGTCTTCTGATAATTGGAACATGGAAACAAGAGAGCTTTTGTTTCAGAAATTAAAAGCACAGCGCTATATCTAAACTTGAATGTATCTCTGAGCCACCACGAGGGATGATTTTAAGGTCTTGGGATCTGTGTTGGCTCACCTGAAAGCATAGATGCTGTTTGCTGGCATTACTGAAGAGATCTCTCCCAAATTTTTAAATTGCGTTTTAAGTGTGGCATTGTTTCCAAAGAGACAAAAGACTCTGCCTTTTCAAATTTTCAGAGATCTGAAGAAATCATTGCACTGTATAGAGGGTTCGTTACCAAACAATCACATCGCATGCTAGCTGTGCTGTATCAGAGGCAAATATACGATTCATTCGATTTTAATGATCAGAAAGAATGATTGTTGGCACAAACTGATGCCATCCGATGAGACAGCACCTTAGGTTGCTAATTGCTCAGAGTAATAAAATCATGTCTGACGTGTGTGCATTTATGACACTTTTTGAGCTCTCTCGTGAAATACGGTTTTGCACTGAATACTGTCAGTCATTGGAAAAGCTGATTTTTAAGATTAGTTTTCTTGAAATACCATCCATTGTACAGTTTTGCTATTGTTCTTCTCCAAGTGAATTTCAGTAGAAGTCAACCAAAGGAATTCAGCTCGCAAAGAAAGAGTATGATATCATTTGCCAAATACTAGGGATATGAGGAAGAAGACTGTAAAACAACAAACAAGCAAACATACAAACAGATAGGCCAGTGCTGTGCGTGAGGTCCTCAGAACAGACTTCTAGAAAGCTGAAGGGACAGGACTCAAAGGAAAGCAACACATCTGCACATCGACGGGGAGTGATAACAACATCGGATGAAACAAGCGAATATCAGGATTGAAAAGGCTGCAGAAGTTTGCAAGCAGATGTCAAAAAGCATACCAGAAAATGTCAAGAAAAGTATAACAAGCAGCTAAAATGGGTTGCTGTTACGGAGATTAGGGTGCTAAATATACGCACGATGAGCACAGTACTCCATGGCATTCAGACCCAAGAGCTGCTTCACAAGCAAAAGGGGAACAGGGGAATCATGATTGGTTTCTACAGATAAAACTGTAAAGAAAAGAAAGCAAACAAACTTCTGCCTCCTGCAACCTGCTTAGATACTCCCTGTGCCGAGCTGCAACCCCAACTGACCAGAGAATGCCTTTTGATTAAATAAAGACTAAATCTTCTATGTGTACAAGCCAAACACAGAGGGATGCCTAGAGGTGACTGGTATCGTCTCTAACTTTCAGAAGCCCACTTAAAAAATATTACAAATTGGAATGCGAATTAGAAATTACAGGATTGTTCATGTGTTTATTGTAAAAAATTTAGACTTAAGCTTTCTGAACTCAATCTAGAGAAGATCTGTAATAAGTAATTTTTATATATCTGAAACCGAATTCCAAAACATCATCTCACACCTAGCAGGTGGAGGGAGCAGAACATTTGGTCAGTTGCCTAAGGTCCTCCTCAAGGCAGTTTTGTCCTTTATAGTTTCCATTCGCATACACCTGACCCTGCTCTGTGTCCTTATGTGGTTGTTCATGATTTTCCCTAATGACCTCCAACATCTTTTAAGAACGATACCTGCACCTGAAGGTTTTGGCTTTTGGCCTCTGCTGCCTTGAATGCAGTATGTCCTATTAAAGGTCATTCTCAAAGCACTCAATTTCTTTCTGAGGCCGTAGCTACTTAGTAAATGCAATTCACAAACAAACTCTTTCTAAAAGAGTTCTTGTCTCTCGTGTGGGGACAGAAGAGAGTTCACTTTATGTCATACGAGTATCGCATGTATGATCAGCAGGAAAGTAGTTATCTCACCATGCCTTTTCCTCCGAATCTTATTTGTAATCCTACTTCTTGCTTTTTTCTTACGCAGAGCAAAATCACACGAGAAAGTTAATTTCAATAAGGGTAGAAACATTACTTTTTTTCTGTCAAGTAACTAGTAACTTATCACTTACAGGATTCAAATGAATTGGAAAAAATGTGAAAATTTTATCAATGCAAATGTGATAGAGACATATAAGTGGAACAACTAAGACATACCAACATGAGTCCATGGAGTTCGTCAGCTAAAAAGCTAAGGTTATCTTAGCCCAGCATGGTAACCTAACAGCTTGCCAGGATCCCATATGGGTGCCAGATCTAATTCCAGCAGCCCTGCTTCCCATCTAGCTCCTTGCTTGTGGCCTGGGAAAGCAGTCGAGGACGGCCCAAAATCTCAGGACTCTACACCCATGTGAGAGACCTGGAAGAGGCTCCGGGCTTGTGGCTTCAGAACAGCTCAGCTCCAGCGGTTGCGACCACTTGAGGAGCAAATCAATAAATGGAAGATCTTTCTCTCTCTCCTCCTCCTCCTCTCTGTATAGCTGACTTTCTATTAAAAATTAAATATCTCTTTAAAAAATAAAGGTAAAGTTATCTCATCCTCATGTTACATTTCAGCCTTCAGATTGTGAGGAAAAATAAAAATCTGACTCCAGATGAAATGGCTACCTTTTCTGTCCACACTCTGGATGATATACTCCATCCTGACTTTCATTACTTTATATTTAATTCGTTTAGTCAAATAATATGTGTGCCCAAGTATAATGTTAAAAGCAGCTCGAGAACTGGGGCTGTATCTTGTCGTGCCTCTTTGAGCTACCATTTGTGATGCCAACATTTTGCTTCTGGTGTAACTTCTTGATGATGATCTTGGGAAAGCAGAAGATAAAGTCCCAAGTACTTGGGCTAATGGCATTCATACAAAGACCAAGACTGAATTCCTAACTCATGCTTTGGCCAGGCTCAGCCCTGATTGTTGAAGATGTTTGAGAGTAAATCAACAGATGGCAGATGAACTTCTCTTAATTTTTCTCTTTGCCTGCTCTCTGTTCTCCAACTTTTCCAACAAACTTGCTTTGTGTTTTCATCACTGCACTTGACCTTCAACAAGGCATTGTTTGTATGTACAGCTTTAAGGAACATCTGCATTCTAACATTTCTTATAGCTGTATTTCCAGCTGTGGAATGATTTCTCAACTGCAGATCTCTGTATAGCTTAGATGTTCTGCTGTCATTGCTAATCCCAAAAAACGTAATCATGATCACTCTCTTTTCCCCCAAACAAACATGGCTTACACATTAAGTGTATTTTATAATATGTCAGGAGGTGATAACTGTTCTAGAAAAAATTCATGGAAAGGGGAAAGACAAAATCAAGGGAAAAGAGTAACTAACAGTCTCTAGCCAACAATCTCCCCCATGTCAATTCCTCCTTTCTTCAATCTGAATCACAAGGTCTCTGAAACCACAGTTTTCATTATGTTATTCCTCTAGGCATGAATGTAATAAAAAGTTCAATTTCTTCTCTATTTTCACAAACATCTCTAAACATGTTTTCTAACCCATTCATGATATCACTTCTAGAACATAATACACTAATCATGGATGATGTCAATAATTATGTGTGTATCCAGGAGAGATCAATTAGTAGAAAATGGTCTCTATTCACAAGGAACTCGGAATCTGCTAACAACCAAAGGCAAGGCAGCAGTGTTATGGCACAGCAAGTTAAGCCACTTCCTATGCTGCTGGCACCCCATATGCATGCCAGTTTGGCTCTTGGCTGCTACACGCCTGATGCAATTCATCAGAAGTGCCTTGGAAAGTAGAGGAAGACGGCCCAAGTACTTGATCCCTGCCAGCTATGTGGGAGATTAAGATGGAGTCCCAGGCTTTGGCCTTCAGCCTAGCCCAGCCCTGGCCTTTGAAGATATTTGGGAAGTAAGCTAATGGATGAATGACTTTTCTCTCTCTTCATTTCTTCCTCTGTCTCCCTTTCTGTTTCTCTGCCTCGTTCTGTGTGTATGTGTAACTCGACCTTTCAAATAAATAAATATTTAAAAACCATAACAGCAACAAAATCAATGGCCAAGTAGAAATACTGAAGTTGAATCACTCATGATCTTTAATTAAACATCATATTCATGGTGCTTTTCTGCTCTAAAATGCCATTCTGAGCTTATTGCTACACAAATCTTAGCCATCTCTCAGAATTCATTTCCAGACATGCCTACTCCCCTTGGTGTAAGGATGCTGCATCTATTAGGTTAATTTTCCATATTCTTATAGAATTTATCATTGAAAAACTTGATTTTTGTTCATACAAGTATATTAACATTACAAACATTTCTCCATTCTATACTTAAAAGATGATAATTTTATTCCATTCAATTAGAATGATATAGTTCTTTGGTGAGGGGCAGTGAGCACTTAGTGTAAGGGTTAAATTGTTCACTGGGCTGACCATACCAACATCATAGTGACTGGTTCCAAGTTCCAGCTTTGCTCCCAATTCCAGATTCCTTCTAATGTGCAATCTGTTAGACAACAGATGATGTTCCAAGTAGATGGGGACTTGCCACTGGTGTGAGAGATCTGGACTGAATTGCAGATTTCTGCCTTGGCCTGTCACAACTCTGGCTGTTGTGGGCATTTGGGGAGTGAACCAGTGGAAAAAAATTCCTCTCCATCTGTCTGGTTTCTAATAAATAAAAAAAAATGATAAATAAACTAGCCATTTAAAAATTGCAACTCCCAGTCTTCCTAACAGATAGTGGTGACCAAAGAGAAGTACACAAAAGGACTAAGTGGGGTTGTTGTGAAATTCCTTAGAGTGACTTAGCTTGGGTAGACATCACTGTGTTTTACTCTTATCACTTGCTCTTTCTAGAATGTAGCCTTTCTGGGACCCAAAGTGACCTTGAGCCTGGAAAACTATGGGAACATTGACCCTGCTACAAATATGGGAGACCCAGATGATTTTTTGACCTTCCTGGCTCCTGGCTTTGGTCTGTCCCCAGACCTGGCTACTGCAGCCATGCGAGAAGTAAACAAGTGGATAGAAGATGTCTCTCTCTCTGCAGCTCTCTGCAGCTCTTCTTTTCTCTTTAACCCTCACTCTCAAATAAATCAACATTTTTTAAGATTACTGTGAAGCTATTCACGTGGTCCTGAAGCCATGGGTACAGACAAAATCATTCAGAGCAGGAGGAGTTATAGGACTGGAGCCCGGGGAAGCAAAGGATGGTAAGTTTATCAAGGGCAATAAGGATGCCCAGTGAGCTAAAGAAAACAGGAGAGGATGGTGACTGTAATGCTAAACAAGGAAAAGTTTCAACATGTGAAGAATCAACGCAAAATTCTACAGATGTTTGAAGTGCTATAATGTCAAAAGTTCTGAAGATAATTGCTTCAAAAAATACTATTGGAGGCTACAATTTCCAGTAGAGCTGATTCAATGACATGCATGAAAGGATCCAAACTGAGGAGTATGGAAAAGAAAGTAAGCGCAAATAAAGATACTAAAGTGTATTCATTTTTGCTTATGGTAAAGTGTAGTTTGAGCCTATTTGCTCAAATGATAAATTTATAGATGGTCATCTTTATATATATTTTCTACCTATTTTCCATTTTACACATGTGAATATGCTTACTTGTGTATACAGAGATGTGTCTATTGTATAAGTTATGTGCAAGTGGATTTCAAAAAATTTCATAGAAAATGAAATTAAGCATTAAGTTTACTTGGGGGGCAAGCATTATTTTGGAACAAAAATTTTCAAACCTGTGCATAATTTTTATATTAGCTTTTCATGGTCTTTTCCAAGATCTTTTGTATATATATGTTTCAAATATTCTTGTAAAAAATAAACTCCCCCATTAATTTCACTTTTCTGTAACTTTTTGAAGTATTTCTCACATGTAGTGGGTAATTATAGTACTGTATACCTATACAGGCAACTATGTGTTTATCCGATATGTACAACAGTGGCTGTGAAAATACAAATGACCACAGTTGTCTTGATGAGTATGTAAATGAGATTCCCCTGGGTGTGGAAGCCTGTGTTGGTAGCAGTATCCTTTTTACCATTATTCTCCCCTTGTTTCTAAATCTCCTTAGCAATTTTCAACCCATTTTCTTTTTTGCATACCAATTTAGGAGGGTGGTGTTTCTCTTTGCTCCCAAACGTTTAGTTTATCCTTTCCTATCATCATTTTCTTTCCTATGCAGCTCATAGCATGAGCAGCCTGCTTTCCACAGCTGGCATTTACAGAGCAGTAAGTTTCCATAACTTCTACAGGAGCTCTGCATGCACGAGCATGCCAAATCAAGCCCTCCAGCCATTCTGCAAATAATTTCTACAGTAAATTTCATTTGTAATGACCTGGAATTGAGCTTATATCCTATAGGAAAAACTGTATCTTCACACTGAGTTCTCAGGCTCTCTGCTTGCAATGTGAATGGTGAATGTTCCTGGTCTAATTAGTATACATACGGAATCTATGGCATGAAAAGTGTGACTGATGAAAACAAACTGAATCACTTTCAGCAGCACTAAAACGTAAACATACTTTTGTTTAGGAGACCTCTTCTGTTTTCTTACCATGGGATTCCCTCCATCCCTGATATGGTGTTTTGAGGGGCTTCTATTGCCTCTCTTGGCATTTCACACATGGAACACCTGCATGAGATAGGTTCTTGGATGGAACAAACAGCTTGCAGAATGAGGATTTATTATTGAACGGTTCTTGCTCATGCTGCTTAGATGGAAGGAGAAGTTCCACTAATGGCTTCTTTAGTTTAGTCACTGGAATACTTTACTTTCTTCTAACTCTCACTATACCCCATCTGCATAAGTCACTTTATTCCTCTCAAGGTGAAAAATGCCATGGCTATTTACACATACCATGTTCAAAATCCTTGTGTATTGTTTTATCCTGTTACGCTTTCCACTCCCAACACACTACTGCTGTTTTCCCAAAGGCCTTTCTGTAAACCATCCCTGTTCCTCCGATACTCTTCATTCCGGAATCATTTCCAAAAAATTAATAAATGAAGACTGAGGATTAGAATGGAAAGGGAAACGGTGGCCACTTTGCAAGAAGATACACTCCAATTTGCCCCAATCATTTTGGAAAGAATTGATAACGCTCTTTCAAGTTTGAATCGCTCAAGTCCCTCCCCTGCTCTTCCATGACAATACCAGTCGTCCTCACAGCTTCCTCCACAGTACATGTTCTGTAAGGTAGGAGACACAGTTGCCATGGAGTCCTATGTTCTTAAAAGAGCAGCAAACTAAAAATATTAACCCCGGCTGCTTGGGTTTCCTTATGCGATAGTGACGATTGATGCAGAAGGAGTAAATTTGGATACTTCAGCTAGATTATGAAAAAGAAAAGTTCAAAAAATAAGTGTATTTTGCGCCCGGCGGCGCGGCCTAGCGGTTAAAGTCCTCGCCTTGCACGCCCGGGATCCCATATGGGCACCAGTTCTAATCCCAGTGGCTCCACTTCCCATCCAGCTCCCTGCTTGTGGCCTGGAAAAGCAGTCAAGGATGGCCCAAAGCTTTGGGACCCTGCACCCATGTGGGAGACCCAGAAGAGGTTCCAGGTTCCCGGCTTCGGATCGGCTCAGCACCGACCATTGCGCTCACTTGGGGAGTGAATCATCGGATGGAAGATCTTCCTCTCTGTCTCTGCTCCTCTCTGTATATCTGACTTTGTAATAAAAATAAATAAATTTTAAAAAGTAAGTGTATTTTGATGCAAACAAAATCTTTGCAATTTATGACCTGTGAGTCTTCAGACTGTTCATGAAAACTGAAAAACATGCAAGTATTTCAAACTGTTATTTCATCAGAATAATCATATATATTTAATTTTACATTTTACAAACATTTTTAAATACCCTAGTATTTCAGACGAAAAAGATTGAAATGTATGCCCAGGAAAGATCTTTTAAACCTTCAGAGAAAGTGTGCATTACATAAAAACGACGCATTGATGTTTAAATAGTTTTTGCGCCAAACTAAGGTTCTTTTTGTTCCATTTTTCTGTGAGCATTTTGGATTACTCTCATTCTTTCCTCACACTCATACATATCTCTAAGTACCATAAATTAAGGGGGGGATTGCAGCTCAAAGGCTGTGGTCTGCTGGTTGAACCTCAGGTGTTGAAAAGTTCCTAATGTTGAATATATAAAACACACACACACACACACACACACTCACACACATCTACCATAAAGAAACTATGGAGATGGCATGATGTCTCAATTGGCTAATCCTCGTCCTGCAAGCACTGGCATCCCACTATCCCACATGGGTGCTTGATCATGTTCCTGCTACACTAATTCCCATCTAACTCCCTGCTTGTGGCCTGGGAAAGTAGCAGAGGATGGTCCAAAGCCTTGGACCCCTGCACCCATGTGCTATACCTGGAAGAGGCTCCTGGTTCCTGGCTTCAGATCAGCTTAGCTTCAGCCGTTGCAGCTACCTGGGGGAATGAACCAGCAGATGGAAGATTTTTCTATCTCTCCTTGTCTCTGTAACTCTGCCTTTTCAATAAAAACAATCAATGAATAAAATTAAAAAAAAAAAAAGAACTGATTGCTCCTAACCTTCCCTTGCCGCTCCCCCGACTTCCAAAAGCAGCAGCTGCGGAAGTTAGAGAGGAGAGAAGCTTGATTTGAATTATTTGTCAGTTTCCTCAGTATAATGATGCCATAATCGTAAACTTCAACCAGACAAAGTTTATGAATTGGGCCTGATATTTTATGAAAATTTAGTAATTGATGCTTATAAATTGTTAGCACTTTTGTACCATGGCACAAAAATCTTTATCAAAAACTTTAAATAGAGGCTATATATCACCCCTTTTATTTTGTCTCTGCCAGTTATGCAAAATTATTTGCAATACCAAAATATCAGCTGTTACAGCTCTTTCCAGGCTGATTCCAGACGAACCACTTAGGATCTTATGCCTGGCCTGAAGGTGTTTACACTTTCAGCTTCACTATGTCTCACTGCATTGTTGGCTCCCATGCCTAAACAGAGTTCTGTGACTTAGCACTCCTATAAGGTGCTAGCACCTCCACTAAAGCCAGCAGCTTTGCTTTGGTTTGTGACTGATCTAACAACTTAGATGTGTCAATGCACTCACAGGTGAACTAATGGAATTTAAGTGTAAAGGAAACAGCGTCATCTCTCCTCTTGCTCCGATGTCGCCACTGTTCAGTGTGATTGTCTTAACTCTGAATAGTGACAGTAGAGCATTATTCAAAACCAGCTTTTACATCTGTCGTGTAAAATCTCAAATGTTACTCGAACTTTGGGACCAACTTTCTATAAAACAAGCTTGGAAAACTCTGCTAGTCAGAGGAGGTTGTCTTACACAGCATTTCTATCTGATTTTTGATAAACATTTTGCTCATGATTCCTCTAAGTGTTCAGCTGCAACCAACTCCTGTCTCCCTTTCCTGGCAATCTTTGCATGCCTCTCTGTGCTTCTTCATTTTAAAAAAATATTTGTTTTAATTTTTAGTAGAAAGCCAGATATACAGATACATATATATATATATATCAGATATACAGAGAGGAGGAGAGACAGAGAGGAAGATCTTCTGTCTGCTGATTCACTCCCGAGGTGACCACAGCGGCTGGAGCTGAGCCGTTTCGAAGCCAGAAGCCTGGAGCCTCCTCTGGGTCTCCCACACAGGTGCAGGATCCCAAGGCTTTGAGCCGTCCTCAACTGCCTTTCCAGGCCACAAGCAGGGAGCTGGATGGGTTGCAGGGTTGCCGTAATTAGAACTGGTGCCCATGTGGGATACCGACGCATGCAAGGCAAGGACTTTAGCCGCTAGGCAACTGCGCTGGGCCCTCTGCTTCTTTATTCTAGCATGACACATGACCTTTCCCCAGTTTTAAATTCTTTTTGTTAATCTGTCAAGATTTCACTCAAAACGGCACCTTCAAAACACAGATTTTCCTTATTCCAGTCCTATTGGATCTCCATCACTCAGACACCATTTAAAGTTACACATTTTTGTCGTCCCACTGGCTAGTTAATCTATTACTATTCTGTGCCTTAGTTTCATCATATCTAAAATGGGAACAGCAGTAGTATAAATCCCAAAGGGTTATTGCATGCATTATGTGGTTTCATGTGTGAGATGCATAAATAAGTGTAATTTTGTATAATCATCATCTTTTCTTATTGGCATACCAGGTTAAATACTAGCACAAAGGTAACAAAATTTGTGGCATTAATATTAGAGTTGAGATCCAGTTGAGAAAGAGAACTGAAATTGTCATTTTACCATTGTACGACAAATTAAGACAAATCAAGTAGACCAAACCAATGGAGTTAGTTACCCCTAAGAAAAAAATACTTCAAATTGCATCTTTAAAATGTCATACAGAACTAAATATAGTGGAAACTTAAGATAATTTCTTTCTTCTAATCTAGAGAGATCTTCTGTTTATAATGTACTACAATTAGAACAATACGAAAAGAAATGAAAATTTTGAAATTTGGACATGTTTTCAACAACCCCTACATTGGAAGAAAAATGATAGCAAAAGTGTAAAGTATCTAGGAAATTCCAAGTTGTTCTATATCAAAGCCTATATAAATTGACTGACATTGGGATCAAAAGAAAATTTACAGGCTTTCAGAGAATGACGTGTTCTACTAAGGAAATTAGACAAGACAGGCAACATGCAACTAAGGAAAACTAAGAGCATCAGCAATCACAAAAGCAAGAGGAAGGATTGAAGAAGGACTGACGCTTACTGCACAGCCTGCGTCATGGCCTGGGATACTCCCATTTCTGACCCATGCACTCCGTGGCTGTGAAGGCGTCAACATGCAGGATCCCACCAGGCACAGGGGAAGCACGAAGGCTCTGGCCTCCAGGCTTCGGTCTGGCTGAGCCCTGTCTGTTGTGTACATTTGGAGAATAAAGCAGCACACAGAAGGTCTGTCTCACTGCCTTTCACATACAGTGGAAAGAAACAAAAATAATTAAAAAAAAAAAAGGTAAAATCACTAAATTGTTGATACCTACACAAATAAGTGTTTTACATTCAGCCATGTGTATTCATATATGAAGCTAATATTGAAGACAGAATATAAGGGAAGAAAGACATTTAAGGAAGGAAAGACTGAATATATTGATAACACTATGCTTTAAATAAACCTACCATTTATTACGCTCGGACATCATGTGTGGGGATGTGGTTACACACACACAAAGCTAAACAGATGTCTGCTTGTACCTGTTTGTGTGTATTCATATGCCTATGTAAGCTAATGACAAAGGAGCATATACAATGAAGAAAATACAAAATGTTTCTTCACATCTAGCAGAAATAAGAAAATAATCTCTGTAGATACATTTGAAAATCTAAGTACAATAACTAAGTATTACTTTAGCAGAAATGACAAAATTGGTCCTAGAAAATAACAGAGTCAAATTCTATGAGGACACAGTTTCTAATTATCAGGAAGGAAAAACCAACAAAAAGAGTTTCCCTTCTAATAAATACACCAGTCACTTCCTAAACAAAAGCATTTCAGTGGTGACGCCTGACCAGTCCCTGGGGAGAAGACCATTCCAAGGCTAGTTGGAGTATCTGAGAAAACAGAAACACACAGCTTCCAGATGCAGCTTTTACTGAGGCAACAGAAAGTTCGATATTTGAAGCCTGAAAAATTATCCTTTTAAAGAACTAGAGGGATTACTGTTTTATGTCATTTTCATGACGAATTCTCACAAGATGAGATCTATAGATACTAGAGGGGATGAAAGCACCTTCTTCTGTTGATTCTGTATCTGCAAAATCCACAATAGGTGCAGTAAAAAAAATTTACCAAAAATTCCAAATAAAAATAATAAAGACATAAAATTGCCTGTCCTTAACAAGAAACTCGTTATAAGACATAGAGAAACTAACTTGCAAATTATTTTTTATAAATTATATTTTATAAAATGACTAAATAGTTATATGTGAAGTATATTACAAATTTGTTAAGATCTGTATGAAAAAAGCTAAAATTATACTATATAGATAGATACATTTCAAAAGTAAATGTAAAATCTATTCATCCTCAGGAAGAATCAGTATTGTAAAAATACAAGTTGTAGCTAAATTAATCTGCAGATTTCACATGATCCAAATAAAATGCCCACAGCCTTATTTTTGGAATTTGAACAAGCTGATTCTAACTTTCTTATGTAAAAATAAATGTGAAAAAACCAGCAGTAATTTACTCAAAAAAGAAGTGGTAAAGATTACCTCCATAAAATAGCAAGATATATTTTAATCCTCCTGTCATCTAATTATTTGGTGCTAGTTTCTGATAGGCAGGTTGACCAGTTGGATAAAGAGAAAAGTCAAGAAACAAGTAAAGGCACCTGTGAGAGTTTATTGTGTCTAAAAACTGACATTTCAAATCAGAGAGGAAAAATAACCTTCTGAATAACTGGTGCAGGGAAACAATATTGGTGAGTGCTGTAACAGCTCTCTCAGTAAATTCCAGCTGAATCAAAGATTTAAAAGTAATAGTAAAATTTTGAAAGTACACGAAACATTGCCATTCTTGAAGGATAGTTTTCTATGAGAATGTTCCAATTCAGAGAAATCATGCAGAAGCAATATGAGAAGAGTTGGACAAATAAGACCGCACCCAAATTAAAACATGCTATATCTTAATTTCATTAAATGTAAAGATCGTAATACTTCACAGAATTATTTCTTTTTCTGTCATAAACAAATGCATAATATTCTAATGATAAATGAACTGGAAAAAAACAAACATGCAAGGCAAATGTAGCACTCAGTCAGTCCATGCTGAGGCATTCATCTGCAATTACACAAGCATTTATACACACATGTAAAAAAGCAAAGATATTCATTGTCCTATGCTTCGGAGGAACAACAGTGCACAAAATCTCTGGGAATATGTGGTAAGTGAGTTAAGTTACCTTACGTCACTTATCAACAAAATACTCTGCAGTGGTGAAAAGAGAGGATTATTAAAAACAAACAAACAAACAAAAAACCTCCAAATGTAATGCTGAGAAAGAAGTATTTTGGGTATATGAATATATAAAAAAAAACTTTTTGGAAATACACAGAAAGCGCTTAAGCCTGAGAATTAACCTACTGAGAAAATTGGCAGAATTTGTTACTTTTCACATGGCAGATTCTTCATGGTTTGCCATTTTTGCACATGCATATATTACTTTTTAGATTAAAAAAGAATAAAAGTATTATTCAAGCCTGGAAGATAACACTACTTAGTCTCCTTGTAAGTTGAATAGTCTCACAAGTTGAAACTAACTAAAATTTCTACGATATTATTGAAAGATGAATAAGCCTATTTTCAAGTCATAATTTCTTTCCTCAATATTTGTTCACTCCAGGTAAAAATAATCTTGGGGCCAGGGACAGGCAAACAGATATTCAATGATGAATGTAACCTCTAATTCTTGATAATACCTCTGTAATATTATTTATAATTACTAAATAATTGGCGAAAATTTAGTAGCGCATGTATTGTTTGGGGTAAAAAGTGATAGAAAGCTGCTCAGATAACTAGGGGTTGAAGCTACCTGTGCACTCGGGCACATTATTCAATATTTAAACATTTCAGTGTGTCGAAGACACTCTAGAGATATGGGCCGCAAACGAATGTTATGACAATTACACTCTGATAGAATTGCATTGAATAAATATTCCAGGGCAGCTAGGGTGACAACTGCCCAGAAGACATTATCTCTCTGCTATTGTCTTAAAACACTGTCTTTGGGCCAGAAGACAGAGATCCCACCAGATCCAACATAAATACCAAATGACTATAAAAAAACAGGAGAAGGGAAACCACATGCAACTCATCCGAGTCCCAGTTTACTCAGCAGCCCTGACCATCAGGGCAGCTCTCAGAGGCACGTGGATTTTATGCAGTTGGATGCATTCTGGATGCTTTTTAAATACCCTTTAATTTGTTGCTGTTGATTTTAATGACCCGACTGAGGATGTTTTGGTTCTACTAAAAGAGCATTTTATTTGTTACTTAGCACTATCTCTTTTCTTCCATTTATCTTCAGCTTTCTGCTGCTTCTTCCATTACATAAATAGAGAGGCCATATGTGTAATGTACTGAATTTTCACTCTTTATCTCCTTATAGAAAGTAGTTTTAAATGGACTATACCAACAGAACTAGATGTGCTAACCAGATCAAACACTTAATTCTGACAAATTTGAAGCCTCTTCATGATATTTGTTTATGTTGGCTTTTTCATTTAGTTTCTAGGAAAATTTTTATCATTGCAACAGTGATAATCTCAGCAAGACCTAGTAAGTAACAAAAAACTTGCCAAGTTTTAACTAGAAGTACTCCTTAGCCTTTACCAAAAAGAGTACCAATTGGAGGTGTATTTCTATAATGGATGAGCCTTCTGTCTGAGTATTCCATTACCTCACACTCATTTTAAAGTCAATTTAGAGCTCTAGGACAGCACCAGATTTACAGCCCCAAGTCCAGACTCCCTTTTTTAGCCTTTGGAGGAGTCACTGTGTAAGTCGTCATGTTCCAAGCCTGCTAATCCAGTTCCACTCCATCACATCTATTTCTCCATGGGCTCAAGGGTTTCAGACTCCTAGGCTGCTCAATAATCTAAACATCATTAATGATCAGCAAATAACACCAAACTTCCAGTCTCCTTCTTACTGGACACTATCATGTTACAGGCTCTAACACACTCAGACGGAAGCCACTGACTACTTTTCTGTCCGTCCCATGATGCCAAAAATTGTAATCAAAAAGTTTATAAAATGCCTAATTTTCCCAGATGTTTTAAAGACCTATCTTCAGTGAGCCTCATTCCCCTAAATAGGAGGAGTTGCAGGTTCAAAGAGAGATGAGAGATGAGACCATCGTCTCTAAGAAGAAATGATGTCATGGTTGCTAAGCTTATTTGTTTACACACCCAGTCTATAATTAGCACTCTCTCAGGGATGGGCTGAAGCATTGCTGGGGTAGGGTGACCTTTGCTAGTTCATAGAATCCTTGCTATTATGAGCCTAGTGACATGACTCCAAGAAGCATCCCAACAGACAGGGGCAGAAAGCTTTGGCCCTACCTGATGGCTTGTTTTTGTGTCATACAAACCCTCCTCTCTGCTGTCTGTATTTTTTCATTATAATTTCCTTTGCCTAAAAATACTTGGGTTTCCTCAAGGTGGCTAATGTGAACTTTGTAGGGCCACGTAGTGCCTTGGGCACTGGCCTATGACGCATGCAATAAAAGCTAACTGTGTCCAAGTGGAACTTAATTTTGCACATATTTTCATGTGTATGTGTTGGGGAGGATTTTGGGAGGAGAAATGCAGGTTTGGGCAGGTAGAAAAAATGATCAAGGCAACTGAAATGTGAGAAAAAAGTGAGATTCGAGGTACCAAGAAAATTTGCAGAGGGTTGAGAATTCAAGACTAATTTTTAGCAAGAGAGAACAACAACATTCAAACATCAGTTTTAACTGGTGTTAAAGGTAGAGTCAGGAATGCTGAGGGAACCTGCTGTTTCTTTTCCACTCTGGGATGTGGCCTCCATTCTTCACAGCCCACCTCCCTTGTCATCTGCCGCCTTCTAAAACCCTCCTTCCTCACTCTCAACAAGATGAATCTCTCTCTCTCTTTCACTCTCTTAAGACTTGCTCAAATTGCCTTGCTGGGAACTTATCATTTTAATATAGTTCGTTATAGATTTATCTTCTTGAATTGAGGCAAGGTATGATATTTTACTCCTTTTTATATTCCCTCAAACCTCCCCAATTCATAAGGTAGATGCATAATTCAGGTTAGATGAATTGAATTCAAATAGTACTTGCATCCTCCATAAGATGAGATTATCCATATAAGAGATCACAGAAGTTTTAATGAACCAGCATTCATTACCTGTGAATTCCATGGTCATGATAGAAAATGCCTCTGCAAGTCCTTGCATTAGAAATTTTAGAATATGTTGGTCACAAAGAAAAAAAGCAGCAAAGCAAAAATACTACCAGAATTATCATGGTTATATAAAGCAGTTGAGGTGATTTTGGTTAGATTCTTTACTATCTCCAACTGATTTGAGGAGGAGCTGGTGAGTGATGGTTGAGATGCCATGGTACTCTGCTTCCTACTGCAGAATATTAAAATTCCATGATAATTGTGCTACCAATAAGGCCTTCAAAAGGAAAAAAATGTTTTTATATTACAGTAGTGGGATTGGGAAACACTTGGATCATTTTAGCTCAAGGCTTCAATTTCTGTGATTTTTCTGAGCTTTCACGGTTGCTGTGAGAGCGCTGTCAGGTTTGGAAAGGAGTCCTTCTTCATAAGAGGCAGTCTCCTCGTTCTTATCATTAGTAAAAATGGGTCGTAGATCACATCGGATTGTCTGTAACCTAGTTATAATTCCAGCAGGATGGAAGTTTTACAATCATGCTTTGAAATAGAAACCTTTAAAATCTCATTAGCTTCTGATAATTATCAGCAATATCCAAAGCATTCAAATCATGGAACTAATTTCAGAAAAAGACCCACCATAAACATGGTGGCAGAGGCTGGGGGTCCTAATGTGACACCCCAACTCGGAAGCATTGCAGACAGAAATGCAGAGCCGCTGCTCGTTGAGATAGCAGATTCTACACGGAAAAGCAGGCGTATTAGAGCAGTATCTTGAAGTGCAACCCTGGGTGCTGGAGAAACCACTCCACTGTGATTGATTTGCATTTCTGCCTATGTCGGAATTCATATTCCATAAGCACAGATGGAGGTGTGATAGATTTTTTTGAGCACATCTATTTATTCAGATACCGGATTCAGTTTCTGGGTAGGGAGATGGTGAAGGCTGCTGTGAGCAGATGGCACATAGGCACTATGACTTCAGAAACAACATTCCTTAAAGATAAGTGGCACAGTAATAATAATAATACTTAGCACTTATATTGCACCTTTGGTCTGCCAACATTAACTAATTAATCTTCAGTAGATCCCTGTGAGATAAGTGAGTGCTTATAATTATCTCTATTATGCAGTCAAGTCAACTAAGAATGTGTCTGCACATACTGTAGAAGAATTGGCCCATGTTAAAGACCGGGTGGATCCAATATGCATGGCTCTCTAAGATTTCTGCTCTGGGAGCAGACTAGTATTTCTAGACACCATGCTGTTTGAGGCTCCAACTAGACTGGAAGCAAGATATCAAACCGAAGATACTTTTTTTTTCCATTCAGGAGTCTTGTGATGCATAGATCAAAAATAGGTCTGAGAAAAGTTGAGTCATTTTTCTTAAGCCCAAGAGGTCACTGGTTGTCTAGGTAGGTGTGGAATTGTAGGGCCCCCGGCTCCTCTTCCTGTTTGAAGAGGGAAATCTGACTTACTTATCTGATATTCTCTAACTTAATAAGCAAACTCAAGAGTTCCAAAGATTCTGGAGTTGTTCTTTGGACCAGAGACTAGGCATGGTTTGTTGAGTTGGTCTTGGAGATGTATGAACAACTCACCATAGCATAGAGGCCTGGAGAGCAGCTTAAAGTGGAGATTGAAGTGCTCTGAGCCTGGAAGCTGCTGACAACAAGAAGTAAGGATGTCACTGGTCAGTATCAGAGGCTCAGGGTTACTGGAGCAGCCCATGTTATCAAGAGACCCCAGCTTCAGTCTGGAAACCTTTAACGCAATTTTAAAAGCAGAAATATGAAAACTCTTCCTACAAGAACACGATTACGATATAAGCAGAAATACTGTGTGGTATCTTTCAGTACAGTACACTTGAGGGATTAGCAAGTAACATTTCATTACTGATGTCACTTTTTGATAACAGGATGGCTTGGGGAGAGTCAAAAACATTAAAAACTCAGTTTCATAATTTGCTCCTTTATGAAAGTGGTGCTAATTTTACTCACCATCACTAACAGTGCCGGATGTGTGCTAAAGCTAATTAAGCAGCTGCCTCTGGAGCTGGCAGCCTGTATCAGAAAGCCTGTTGAGTTGCAGCTACTTGGGCTGCTGTCAAGCAAGTGAGAGACCAGGATGGAACTCTGGGCTGGTTTCAGTTTGGCCCATCCCCAGCTGCTATGAAGACTAGGGGAGTGAACCAGTAGATGGGGGAATCTCTCTCTCTTTTCATCTACATAACTGCCTTTCGAATACATAAATAAATCATTAGAAAAAGACCTTAGATCTCAAAGGATCCTAGGGGTTCCCAAGATTACTCTGAATTCTGTGTGTGTGTGTGTGTGTGTGTGTGTGTGTGTTTATTACAATATCTGTTACAACGGCATATACATCTGAAGCCACCAAATCCTTTAAAAAACACAGATATCTATTTAACACTCTCTCTCCCTGTTTCTGTGTGTGTATATGTGAGAGACAGAGAGAGATAGAGAGAGAGAAATTTTCACCCAAAGTTTCACTCCTCAAAATCTGCAAAACCAGCCCTGGGTAGGACTGAAATCGGGAGCTGCAAGCTCAATCCACCAAATTCCACAAGGAACGAAAGGAATGCTACTTGACCCATCATTAACTTCCAAACCTTGAGAAGTGATCATCTTTGATCTTCCAGTGTCTGCTGTTTCATTTCAAACCTGCTTTTGTTAGTGCAAGTGATCACAAACTTCAGTGTCTAGAAAACTGGGGAGATTGCATCAAAAATACATAACAATAATCAGAAATGATTCCTAGAGGCCACTTCATGACCACATGCTCTGAGGGTGGGCTCTAAATTCAACGTTATTGTTACTACAGCTCACATCTTGGACACAGGCATATTTCTTTTTTTGTATTGAGTATATTTTCTTTTTTAAATTATTTTTTAAATTATATTTGATTTTACAACACAGTTTCATAGGCTCTGGGATTCCCCCAGCCCCTCCCTGTACCCTTCCCCCATGGAGGATTTCTCCACCTAGTTGCAGTATTACAGTTTAAATCCAATCATAATTCTTTCATAGCAAGCATGTAGTCTGCATAATGTCCACCATCTTTTTGTCCAGATAAATTCAACAGTTTCTTGGGGAGACCATCTCTGGTCTGAAGGCAGAGCTGGTAGAATATCATCCCAATTAAAAGTGACAACATATTATCAACAACTGTTTACTACCTTATGGAGTTAATTGACATGGTACTGAGTGACCAATATGTTAGAAAGTGCAAGTTCTTAACCACATCCTGTGATTACTTCATTGACTTTTCAATTTTAGTTTATACACAACTGGCTGCTATACACCTTAAAATGGCTATAAGGTACTATTCAGCTGTCTCGTGTCTATTTTCATTTTTGTATTTAGTAGTTTATTGTATTGAAGCATAATTTTTACTGAACTTGGTGTATTTTGGGATAGTCCATATTGGCTTATAACTCTAACAAGGCATATGACAACAGTTGAGGTGCAGAACAGCTTTAGGAGGGGTGTGCAGAGCAATCTTCAATACCTTAGTGAGGAGCAACTTATGTTCATGTCCTACCTAGTAAGGTATGTGTGAGTCCAGCCTAACCCTTTCCTGTCTGGTACTAAGCTTTCCTTGTTGTTCGACAGAGGCATATTTCTTAGGCCAAAAAATATTTCCTTCCTGGAATACCCCACACTCTGCTCCTTCACGTTAAAATATTCTCATCCTTCTTCCTGCTTACCCACGTCCTTTCCTATTCAAAAGTACAGATTACAGGTTCAGGCATTGTGCTTGAAATGAGAGTGTTCGTTCAAGTCCAGGATGCCGCACTGCTGATCGACCCTCCTGTTAACCTGCCTCGGAAAGCAGCACAAGATGCCTTCCATGTGGAAAACCCACATGGAGCTCCCGGATTCTGGAGCCTGGCTTGATGAGGCCCACCCCTGGCCCCCTGGCTTGTGAGGCACTGGGGAGTGAGTCAACACATCTTTCCCTCCCTCTCCATCTCCTTCTGTTTTTGTGGATCTGCCTTTCAAATAAATAAATAAATCCTTTTTTTAAAGTACAAATTATTTCCAAGCTCATTGAGCAATTTCACATTTTGGTAGTTCATATGAATCTCTTACTGTGCAGAATAACAGAATCATTTTGTGAACCCTTAGTTGGTACTGATGAATGGCATGTGGAACTTCTTTTAACCTGTTATAAATATTAACATGCTGTCTTTGTAGACCATGGACATCTATGACTCAAGTCTTTAGTAATAATTAAGTACAAACACACTGAGCTTGGAACTACACCTGGCATATCAAAAAGTCCTTATAAATATCAATTATTATTATTATATCTTTTTTTTTAAAGATTTATTCATTTTATTACAGCCAGATATACACAGAGGAGGAGAGACAGAGAGGAAGATCTTCCGTCCAATGATTCACTCCCCAAGTGAGCGCAACGGCCGGTGCTGAGCCGAGCCGATCCGATGCTGGGAACCTGGAACCTCTTCCAGGTCTCCCACGTGGGTGCAGTGTCCCAATGCATTGGGCCGTCCTCAACTACTTTCCCACGCCACAAGCAGGGAGCTGGATGGGAAGTGGAGCTGCTGGGATTAGAAGCGGCGCCCATAGGGGATCCCGGGGCTTTCAAGGCGAGGACTTTAGCCGCTAGGCCACGCCGCCGGGCCCATTATTATTATATCTTAACCCTCAATCTTTTTTCCAAGTTTATACTTGACCAAGCAATGGGTTAGGCACTAATCTTATAAGCTCCTTTGAAATAGTTTGTCTGTGATGCATCAAGGCATTCAGTACAGAAAAGGATAAATTCTATGATGGCATTCAGCTAGAATGAAAACTAATAGGAAGCTAAAGGCTCTGGGGTCCAGACAACTCTAGGCAAAGATTCACGGAAGATGGTACATGTTCTGTCCCAGCAACCTCTCTAACAGTGATTCCTTAGGTTGGAAGTTTACCGTCTCTGAATCATAGGAGTTTTACTACACCTGACAGGATCTGAAATTCATTTACAGATTTCATCAATGTAAACTCTCACAAAAAGAACATATATGTTCCTCCTCATTCGTACCTACTAAAATTTGGTAAGTGATTTCCGGTTTATGAAAGCATTTTATTTGATTTTATTTTAAAGAAACCAGAGCATACTCATGTTTAATGATTTAAATTTCTACCACAAGTAGGATTGGGTCAGGTGAAAATTGGGAGCCTGGAGTCCAATCGAGCCCTCTGTTGCTTGAGTCATCTCACTACCTTACTGAGTCAGATGTGTGGACAGGGATCCCACTCAGGCACTCTGGTCTGGGTGTAGACAACCTAAATGGTGTTTTTGCAAGCAGGTCAAATGCCCATCTCTAGTAAACACTTTCAACATTCATATTATTTCATATTAGTAGTTTGACTACTAATTTGTCATATTACTACTAAGATAACCAGTAATACATGAGCTGTAATCACATTACAAGAATTGTAAGAACAATATGTTTTAAAAGCAAATGATGAGCAAAAACACATCGTCTCTTAAATATTCGCTGAAAATTTTCATTTAATCAAACTATTTTCTGAAAATGGAAAATTAATTAGAAACATAAATGAAACGCTTTTGATGATGGATCTCAGGCTTCCACTGACAGAACAGGCATCAGAAACTGTGGTGTCTCTGTGACAGACAAAATGTGAATCAGTCCCTTTGTATTCACAGTAACTCTGCATAAATGCTGCTGTGTGTGGGACTTCAAATTCTATTTTCCCTATTAATATCAATTTTAGATTAAATGCAATAGGATACAAAGGGATCTCCTAAAACGCTGTCACCCATTCATCCAAAGACCCCCAAACACAGGCATTGGTGCATTTATTCTTTAGTATTCTGACTTGATTCATTTCTCACATGGAATAGTATGAATGCTAACACCAATCCTAAAAGTAATCACAAAACCCCCATATTGTGGTGCAATGGGTTAAGCTACTGCTTGGGATGCAGGCATCTCATATTCAAGCCATACTTTTGAGTTCAGACTTCTTCACTTCTAATCCAGCTCCCCACTACCGTACCTGGGAAAGCAGCAGCTGACAGCCCGAGTGCCTGCGCTCCTGCCACCCATGTGTGAGACCAACTTGGAACTCCAGGATCTTGGCTTCACTGACCTCACCCTAACCTGATTGCTGAGTCCATGTGGGGAATGATCCGGCAGATGCAAAAGCTCTGTCTCCCTCTCTCTGTGCCGTTCTTCCTTTCAGATAAGTAAATAAATCTCAATAAGAAAAAAATCATGAGATTCAAATGATGAAAAGTTTAGGTTAAATAATCTATTTCACGTTGAGACAAAACAGCTGCGGCAATGTTGCTAATGGAGCTAAAGGTAGAGCCTATTAGTACTATGTTTCATATAAAATGTTTGAAAACTTGGGACTTAGAAATTAAGATATATCTGCCACGATGAGGCTTCCTTTACTAAAAGTTATTATATGAGATTCTTTGTATATTTCCTTGTCGTCTTCTCTCTCTCTCTTTTAAAGGTCAAACCATACAATTCTACAGAAATCTAATTCTTTGAGAATACCTTCCCCTGGTATGGGAAATCAATGGCTAAGGTTATGAAAACACCTGAGGTTATTTGAATCACCTTTTGAGTCTGTTGCCATTAGGAGAATCAAATGTTCATGTTTACTGAATGTTAAAATCAGAATTCAATACAAGTTCACTAAGAGAAGACAATGATACTCTATCATCATGGTTTTCTTCTGGAACTGTGATCTCCAATTGAATCCAGAGAAGGTAGTAACTATGGAGTTAAAAGCAGAGAGGGGCGGAGGGAGGAGAGAGGGTGAGAATGAGAAATGGGTAGGGTCAAAGAGAAGTCACCAGGTGGATTTTTCTTACCGGTAATAAATATATTTATGAACACTCCATTGGTATTCTGATGGTGATGGGAAGTGGAATGGAGAACTCACAATAATAACAGCTCAAAGAGCAGATTCTGTTTTTCCCATCTTAGCCAATATCCTCATTGAGGTTATCCATCAGTTCTAGAAAAAGTCCCCTCTCAGGGTGCTTGTTCCCAGGTGGTAAGGCTGTACAGGTGGTGCTGCCTCAGCAGGCAGCCATCTTTTTCCCCGGCAGGGGGTAGAGGAGGACCGCCAATTATTTGTGTTGCAACTTAAACACAGGGATAAATATTACATGTTGATGGATGCTTGTCAGGAATGGGAGTGAGGTGCTTTTAATGGGGCTTGTCAGACACAAAAACCTTCAGCAAATCTGCATTTTCTATGGCAAACTGGCTAGAAATCTCCAGCTGCTCTGCTGGTGAACCTCAAGCTTTATCTCATAAATTTAAATTATAGATGACATAGCACTGGAATGGAAATAGATGACACCTTTAAAAATAAATCTAGTGCAACATTTGGGGAAAGGAATCACACATTTAAAAGGGGGGAAAAGTTTCTATGTGCCAAAACAGAATTCCTATTTGTTGTCCTATTTACTATTCTCTGTCTAAAATTATTATCTCTTGACTTCTCTTTAGTCTCCTGCACAAGGGACACAAGCTATGGAAGTTTAGTGCAACTCAAGGGGGGAACTGGGCTGCCATGAAAACAAGACGCATGCCAAGGTTGGGATCCAAACTGGCAAGATTTCCTGTTGTGTCAGCGTTTCAGTACTATTGCAGTGTTCTCACATCACTGAAGAACCGGGACAAGCAAACAGAAGAGACAATCGCTAAAGGGCATTTCAAAGGAAATGTGTCCCTTGCTTCAGTAGGGAGGTTAGCTGTACTGGACCAAGGCTTAACTTTAATAGGAACCAGCCATTTCTACTTTAATCCAATCATAGCAAAGTGTGCCGCTTAAATTTATTCCAGGTGATACTGATTCCAGCAGTTTTCCTGAATCAGATAGTAGCAAAGATTAATAAACAGTATAGATTTGAAACCTGCTGCATGCAGTCAATAATTCTTTGGCATTATATGGAAATGTTCTCTAGCCAGAACAATGAAGATCATTTTCCCTTGGAGAATAATTGAAGATCAACAAATTAGAGATCACTCCCATTCCATTCATGTATTTATTTACATATCCAGGTAAAAGCCAATGACAATTGGAAACATCTGTCATACAAAGCCATGAAGAATTGATGTGAACCCACAATGAATAGTTCAAAAAAGAAAAAACAGAAAAGGAAAGCCAGAACTAGAAGTAAAATGTGTTCAACCAAAGCCATAACGCATCATCAACATAAAAAACATCTATTGAGAAAAAAAAAGGCACAGCAAAATTTCAATCATGTTCTGCAAGAGATGAGGAAACTTGGGCTGCAATAGATCAGAAGGGATTTTTTTTAAAGTGAAAAAAACCAGAGAGGAGATGAGGCAGAAAGTGAACTATTCCATAGGTAGGCTTTCCTATCACCCCTGATGCAGATTCTTCTTCTCAATCAGACCTGCAAGTGGGCAGAGGTTCTCGAAGACCTTTGCCCAAGTTCATTACTGCGTCGCTTGCTTTTCAATTTCCTGTAACTGGAAAGAGTCAAATGCGTTTATCACCCGGTGATCAGCCTTGGTTTGTCAGTGACACTCAGCGTGTGGAGCTCAAAAAGCCCAAACACCTACAGGAATGTGTTGAAGAACCGGATAGCAAGGCCGCCAAGCAACTCAGCCTCTGTTTTTGTTCCCTGGGGTTTATCAACTTTGTTAACGGGGCATATGTGCTGGGAATTATGTAATATTAAACACGGGGAACATTTCCTGGAACAAAAATTTCCATTCTTCCTCAAAATCAATGCTTTGAGAAATCGAGTGTCCAGGTAAAACAACACCCTCTAGTGTACATCTCTAAATAATGTTGTTGTGGTGCCTCTGATGGTAAGAACAGTAAAATAAGTGTTACAAGGACAGTCATCTTCAGCTCACATGCCTGAGGAGGCACCTGCAAGGACCAGATACACGAGGGACATATAACACACCAATCAGCTCAAAATACCTGTTGTTTTTCATTGAAAGTAAGCAAAATGAAGACAAGACGAAAGGAATGAACACTGACTTGAAAAACAACAAATTTCCTAACTATGGACTGAGTATGTGCTATGGCTGAGACCTTCTTTTATAATAAAAGGACAATATCCACTTAAGATGCATAATTGGAGGACCAGATTCTGAGAAGTAAATATGATTTGAGAAATAACTGCAATACCAGCTATTTGGAAAATTAATGAAAATTGCTAGGAATATTGTGGTATTTCAATTACCTATAGAACACTGAAAAGGTGCTAACAAAAACATGCAAATGCTTTTTAAAACTCATCAAAATAATTGACAAAAATGCTAACTTTGCTGTTAAGCAAGGAGGAAAACCTAAATGTCAGAAACCTAGAGTGGAAGCAATTTTAATAATGTTACCTGATTCCACGATTTTGTTGCTATTCCTTGGTATAAAGTTTGCTTGGCAATACTGTGATGTTGTTTGCCATTGTTCTCTGGTCTCTGCATGCAGCTCAAAATACAATTAGCTCCTGCTTGGAAAACACTTGCATCCCCTTTTTATCATGGTCAATCTCCCAGATTGCTTCTTTCCCAACACCCCTTCTCCCTAACAGAATCTGGTCTAAATTGTTATGTGTGACAACGGCCTGGGTGCACAGAAAAAGCAAAACATTTGAGAGTAAGGAAAAATGCTTCCTGGGCTGGCATGGTTGCTCTCTGGGTTAAAAAGCTGTGGGAATCCCACGAGCAAAGGCTGGAGTTCTGACTGTTGTCCTTTTGATCTAGCTCCCTACTAATGCATCTGAGAAAGCAGCAGAAGGTAGCTCACCCATGTAGGATACCCAGAAAGTGTTCCAGGCTCCTCAATTCAACCTGACCCAGTCACAGTCATTGAGATCATTTTGGAAGTGGATGAGTATATGCAATTTCGGGAGAATTTTTTATTTGCATATGTTCTCTACCTTTTAAAATAAGTAAACACTTATTTAAAAAAACTAAATGTCATCAACAGGTATGGGCAGACATCAAAATCATACACCTATACTTATTGGAGCTCATTCACTGGTGCTTTCTAATGGAAGCATGAGGAACTTGGGATTTCTATTTGACAAAAACATCATTGCTTAACAACTGGGATTCAATAGCTTTAAGGCATTTTGGAGTTAGATGGAATTTTTACACATAGTCATAAAAACCTACAAAAAAACTACGGATCATTTTCATGAGTACACATATTGAATATCACCTGAATTCAAACCACTTGAATAAAAATGTCCCCCCAATTACAGGATGATGAACTTGTTCAACAGACTGTCTCTCTTAATAATTAAGAAACTATTATTAATTATTGTGACTCCATTCCTAACTATATACACGGCATCTTTAAAAAGTTCTTGGAAAATATAAAGTATGGGACCCAGCTTGATAGCGCAGCGTCTAAAGTACTCCCCTTGAACATGCTGCCATCCCATATGGGAGCCAGTTCTAATCCCGGCAGCCCTACTTCCCATCTACCTCCCTGCTTGTGGCCTGGGAAAGCAGTGGATGATGGCCCAGAGCCTTGGGCCCCTGCACCTGCGTGGGAGACCTGGAAAGAAGCTCCAGGCTCCTGGCTTCAGATTAGCTCACCTCCAGCCACTGCAGCCGCTTGGGGAGTGAATCAATAAACGGAAAATCTTTCTGTCTGTCTCTCCTCTTCTCTGTATATCTGCCATTCCAATAAAAAAAATAAATCTTTAATATATATATTAGATTTATACATAATGAAAACTAAACATGGATACCAAAGTTTTTCACAGGATAAATTTATCTTTGAATTCTCTTTTCCATGATGCTTTAAAGTCTCCTCCTTTATGAGTTGAAAAAATTATATTTTCTACACAAACCTCGGATTTACAATTCACATCATATTTAGTAGAACTGAGAGACTACAAAGCTGCTCCAAGCACTGTTCGTTATGACTTAGCAGGGTTAGTAGTTTGACTCAGGAGTGAATATGAAAAACCTTGGGTTATATTACTTCGGAAACGTTTAGATTAGCATTGGCTACCCTTAACATAAGGAAACACTTTTTTTTTTTTCAGTAATTCAAGCTAGCTTCCTCTGTATATCTAAAGCTGAATACCAGGGGAAGCTCAAGGCAAGGTGAGACTGACTGGGCTGGAATCCAGTGCCCTTGTTGGCAGCTGTGACCCTGTGACCCTTAGCCACCTACGTTCTTCGTGCCTTACATTTCTTACCCATAAGACTGGAATAAAAAGGACAGCTCTCCTACTTCATATGGCTGTGTTGAGGATCAATTGAAATGAACAGGTATAAAACCTTTAGCAAAATGTTTACATAGCTGAAGAGTTCACCATTTTTTTTTATTTTTAAGAATTACTATTATGTGGCTGTCTGTATACTGGGTGGGATATTGTGCTTTTATTTCTGTATTTGAATTTTTAATAAATATGTATTATTTATAAAAAAAGAATTACTATTATGAATAGATTTAGAAAACATAGGGAAATCAATTAACAGAGTGAATTTATCCCAGTTCTTAGTCTTAACAGTGCTTGAGGGGAAAAATCTAGTTTTTAAAATCTAGTTAAGTTGGTTAATAATCTTTATCTACGTTTCTGCAATTGTTGTCGTCAGAGCCCAGAAATGCAGGTACCATCTGGCCCACATGATTTTCTGCGATAGAAGAGAATATCGTTGAACCCTGAGAAGCTTCAGTGAGACATAACCAAGCTGTCAAGAATGGATAATGGGTAGTAAATACAGCTATCAGGACCCTGTGAGAAAGAAACCCTTTCTCACTGTATTCTCAACAGCACGTCAGTAAGAAAAAGCAAATAGTAGACGCATTAGCACCCACTACCACACATACAGAGTGAAAGTGGGAAGAAAGCCTCATTACAACTGTGGTAAACACAGCAATCTAGCACAGGAAAACCATATTATTTAGTTAATCCAACAATGTAGTTTGACAAGTTCTTTAAAGATAAACAAAACAGCACATTTTAAATTTTATCAAGTGCTTTTTTTAATAAATATCCATGCTGTGTTGCAATGTTCTTTAAGCCTTGACATTTATGTTGAGTTATAAACTTGCAATGAAAATGGGGACTTGGATTCCTCCAAATGAGAGTCTTTTGGAGTTGATAAACAATTCTCACTTCAGCTTAATAGATTCTAAGCTTCAAGTCCAAATGTCAGAGCTCGAGAATAAGAAGACTGAACAAGTAAAGGTTTTGTTGATGTTTTCTATCCCATTACTCTTCTTATAAAGGTTTTTGTTCCAACTGAATGCAGCACATCATATGTTCCCTACTTAGTACTGGCAGAAAAAAAAACTTAAAAAACACAAATCTGAAGAGTTCACAGAAACTAAATAGATAATATGGCCATAAAGATACTAATTTCTGTATATCCATTTCTTACACTTACTATGGTGCATAAGACTAAGCAGGCTTTGAATAGAAAACATGATCTTAAAAGATTCTAGAAACTGACCCAAAACTTGTATTTTGAGAGCTCTGCCAGAAATGAGGAATTGAGGCCAAACTGACACCACTTGGCAATCAACAAGCGTTGTCCATGCATTCATCGGCTCTACGGGGCACATTTAGCACAATTGATCGGGCTGACTTTGAGAAGCACAAGGACATAAAGAATCCTTCGAGGCAGGAGGAAAATGAATAGCTGAATGGAGAAAATTGTGCCACACGTCTTGTCCTATTACTGTTAACGCCAGCAGTCCCAATCAGTAGTTTATTGTATAGGGCAATCTTGTTGATTAGAAACTGGATTCAAGTTCATCAAAAGCGGAATGGCATGTAACTCATCCCATCTATTCCTACAGAAATAACTTATGCATCTTTGCAGACATTTTTATTTGTAGAAGTATATTATGTCATAAGAATTGGCTGTGGAAATATATATACTGTCTTGTCAATCACTTCAGGCATTCATTTCTTCAAGGCACTAGAAAACAGATCAGCAAAAGCAGACTTCATGTGGCAAAGAAGAGATTTCTATGCTACTTTTTTTAGGAAGCTTTAAAATATTTTGTTTGAGGTCCAATTGCTTTGTCACATTACTTGGACTGTTCTTAATTAGAGATGAAGTCATATAGCTGAGAACCCTTCTATGTGACCATTAACTTAGTGATCTAGAAGCAACAAACCCGATGAAGTAAGATAACATGCCCAGAATTACACACAAGGCCACTGAGCAGATAAACAATGCAAAGCCAAGAAGTTTAAAGTTCATTGTCAGCCACTGACTCCTGTGACATGCACCATCAGTTCATTATTCCCAGACCCGACTCAAACAGGAGAGGATAAACAGTTAGTTGCTTAGCAATAAGACTGCTGAGTAAAGAGATAGAATTTGCTTCAGTGTTGCCTCTTGGGCTGATCACTTCCATCTCTGCAGGTCATGCAACTTCTAAATCAGCAACTTTCCATAAATAACACCTTAGGTAAGGAGTAATGTTGATATTTAAGTACTAAGAGCAAGCCATATAAGTAGCAACATCATGATAACTATTGCCCAACCTTTATTGAAATCTGCATTGGACGCTTCTAAGTGATTTAGCTACGTTAACATATAGAAAATAGAGAATATGTAAAACTCAGAGTGTGTGTATGTATTCAAGAAGGAATTTAACATATTCCTAGAGTGAATTATACTGTATATATTTAAAATAGAAAATAGTTATTAGGTATAAGTGTGTTTCAGATTTAATCATTACAGCAACTATTGTGAATATACAACAGAATATTGTCAGCCCAAATTAATTGTACAAAGTGACTTCGTAGATGCTACTATTTTGTAGCCATCAGATTCTTGTTACTCAGTCTAAGGGCTCCAATCACTGGGCTTTGACAGGAAAAGACGAGGAAGGCAGAATTGTCATTTTCCCTACTCACAGTAAAGCAAAGGAACACTGAAAACATTCCAAGAAAAATGAATGATTCCAGATATATAAAATTTTAGCATTTTCTATGCATAATTTTCATGCCAATTTACTTGTTTTAAAACATGAAATTATTCCAGGGTTGGTAGAAAGACTTCAAACTTCATTTGCAACTTCCCTAAGTCTAGTTGGTTGCCCCAGTTAGGGAGGGTGGTTTGTTCAAAAGTGTAGGTTAACTCTGGGAAGGGAAGGTGCACAATGGAAACAATGGTTCCAGACACCACAGATGGGAATTTAAATGTGGTGTGATCCTGCACATCAGGAGCCAGCTAAGGTAACTGTGCTGCAATCTGTGAGTTACTCTTGTGAAAAGACCCTTTGGCATTTTCTTAACAAGAGTAGGGTGTCAGTGCCAGCATTTTGGCTTGCTCCCACCTTCCAGTGCCTGAGCGCCAAGCACCAATACTCTATCTTCACTTCACATCTTAAATGAATTTAGGGTTGTACAATTCACTCCGTTATTTTTCCTCCAGCAGACACTTTAGACTCTACTAAGCATTAGGAGATATTCTGGAAAAATGTGTGCTGCTTTGGAGCGATCATAGAGGTAGTCTTGCGTGCTCTTTTTTGCAGGACCATGGACCATATTCATTTACTGAGTGCTCACTTGGTGCTTAACACCGACACTCATGGTCATCATCATCTTGCTAAGTGCTTGTATAAAAGAATACAGACCAACTCCAGGGCAAGAACAAATATGCAGCAAATATTCCTTTGTCAGCACACACCCACATACATGTATACACCACAGTATTCTAAGAGATTGACATTCTTATCTATAATATACTTTGTGTTTGGCATATAAAAATAGATGCAGGTTTTAAAATTAATGTTGTTATTTTGTCAACCCTTTCAATATGCTTTAATCTTAAGAAATTGAAACAAATAATTGATTTATTTAAAATAAGTGATTTATTTATATGGCACATTGATTTTGAAAGTAAAATTTATTGAGAATTAAACATCAGTCATTTTTAAATGTAACTATCTGCTATACATATTTAAGTTCTTAAATTTTGGAGTAATCTCCAATTTACCTTTTTAAAAGAACATTTAATTATTTGAAAGGCAGATGACATAGAAACAAGGTGCGGCAGACAGAGATCTTCCAACTACTGGCTCACTTCTCAAGTGCACACAATAATGAAAACCAACAGTCCAGAAGGCAGTCTGGGTCTCCTACAAGGATGTTAATGGAGCCAAGTACTTGGGTCAGCATCTGCTGCCCTCCCAGTTACGTTAACAGGAAGTTGGATAAGCAGTGGAAGCAGCCACAACTTGAACAAAGGCGGGCCAGGCAGGAACACACTCATTCCACTCAACAATTGAATGTGCTGTGTCACCTGTAACCCTAAACACATTTTTTGACCTTTCATTTTGTTTAATCACTGTTTTAACAGCCAATTCCTTTTTAATCATCCTTGTTATTCTCCGTATGTTCTAGAGCTACTATGTACTTACTGAGTGTTTGCTTGGTGTTAGGCACCAAAACGCAAAATTCCTTCTAACCTTCACAACCAGAGTTTGAAATAGAAATTATTACCACCATTGTAAAGATGAGCATTCTTAAATTTAAAACCAGTAATGACAAGCAAAAAGGCCAATATTGGAACACAAGGTGAGCTGTTATACCTTAACCGGATCTTTGTACTGTTAACAGAATAAATGATATTATGACAAGCCCCATCACCCCCTTTTTAGTTAAATGACTTGATGTTGCATGGTTATACCTCTATAAAACTTTCTTTCCTCAGAGGGTCTGAATAAAGTTGTTATTAACTTCTTTTCTAGATTTGGTAAATGCTGGGTTCTGCGTAAATGTTTCTAAAAAATCTCTTTCCATTTGATTTGTTATTATCCCAATGTTGTCCCAAGACATGGAGAAATTTGAGAACTGTCTTTAAGAAGCTAAGTCTAAGAGGTAGAAAGTGTTCTAGAAAACATGGATTATACTATAATGTGCTATATTATTAGTTAGGGATAAAGATTTACCAAAATATTGAGGGGACATTGACAAAAATGAGAGTGAAACTACAGAAGGCACTCGATGCCAGGTAATAGAAAAACAGATTGTTGAGGACATGGATGTATGGGTTGATGGATATCCACATGAAAGTGAGTGTGTGTGTGTGTGTAGCTTATAGAAGGTGCCATTGTTGCAAGAACATGTTAAAATGCTGACTCTTAGCCTTTTCCATAAAAGGTACATTAGATCCACTGCATTACAATTATTAGGATCAAACCAGCATAAAGACAATAGGAACATCTTAAATCCAAATGAACAACTGATGAGCATTTACTACACAATCATTTTTATGGCTTTTCTAACTTGGGGTTGTTGCAAAACATTTAGCCATGGCCCAGTTGTGACAGACGCATATTACAAATGAAAATAAGAAAGTAGGTGGATAAAAAAAATGGGAGTTTAGGGGACTATAAAATAATTACATCTAGGTTTATTTCAAACTTTTCAGTGCTTTCAGACACAGTAGAATTTCCTGCAAAATGGATGACATACTTTTGAAAATGTAGCTGTATTGTCTGATGTTCCAAAATAAGTGGAGGGGGGAGAAATTTAGATACAGGCAAAATAATCCCATTCTAAAACCACAAGCATCCTAACTTTATTCCTTATTAATAAACTGAAACTTCCTCTAGAAAATCAAAGTTGGGGATGTGCAAACAAGAGGTTTAAAGTAGACATTTTCCACAATATTACTATAAAGAGAGAGATTGCTATAATTTAGTCACTGAGCTGAAATCTGAAATCCTTAAAGTGCTTTTCTAGGCAGCTGATCCTGACCTCCCACAGGCCAATTAGAGCTCAATAATTGTTGTTGATATGACAACCTCAGAGAGAAACAAAAGAATTCACTTTTTTCAAAAGTGAAGCCACAAAGTTGTTCTTCAGAACATAAAATAAGGAGTGGCTCTAATTTATGGTAGCTTATGAGAAATCCCTGAATAACGACATTTTCCTCCTAGCAGAGTAATTAAGACCATGATGGGTCACTGACAGCTCTCATGTACAGCACTGAGTCCTGCACTTTAGCTGTCTTAAATCGAAGAACTGATTTTCAAACCCAAATTGATGATGCCATTTGCAGGAACAGTCAGCAAGGCACACAAGCACATTTCATAAGCATATACTTTTAGATACAATTTAAATTTCACACTTCTGTAGTAGATGTGTCAAAAGCTGCGATGATCAGGCCGACACTGTGGTATAGTGGGTAAATCTGTTGCCTCTGATGCTGGCAACTCACATGGGTAGCAGTTCTAATCCAGCTCCCTGCTAAAGCACCTGAGAAATCATCAAAAGATGACTGGAGTGCTTGGACCCCTTCCACCTCCCTGTCTCTGCTTTGGGCCTGGTCTGGCCCCAGGCCATACAGGCCCTTTGTGTAGTGAACCTGTGGGTGGAAGATTTAGATAGATAGATGACAGAACTTTTTTTTTAAGTCAAACTTTAAGTACATTTCATTCTTGTCTGTATGAAAGCTACTATTATCAATCACATGCACATGAGCGTACCTATCATGATTGTATTATTGTTGTTGTTTTGTTGTTGTTGCATTATTCCTCTTTTATGCATCCCCCAAAGTGTAACTGCAGTGTAAGAACCAATCCACATTGTGCAGGACTTGGGTTTTCATGCACATGTGCCATGAAATCATCATCAGAGACAAGAGACACATGCATTTTTACCACCAAATACCTCTCCTATGGGTGCTCTCTTTGCAGACTGTAGCCATTCTGACTTCTCATGCCTCCCCAACACAAAAGTGATCTTGGCATCTGTTTGTGTCCCATCTCCTTGCATGGACCATGAAAACTCCAGGTTATAAACTGGGACAATCATGGAGTTCAGCTCATGGGTTTCTGTTACTATAGAAATTGCTGTTCTTAATGAACCATTGTTTAGTATTTGTTCTTTCATAGAGTCTCTCTAATCCTTACCTTTTCAGAAGGTGAATTCATTACATCATTTCTTTATTGCAAACATAATTGTTATCCTTGCTGAGAAAGTTAATTATTGAGATATTTATAAATTTCTCTAAGAGAAATAATCCTGTGTATGGTTTTTTATTCCATCCTTGTTGGGATTATATGAACAGAAAATTGAAATTTTTCTTAGGAAATCAAGACAGTATTGATGTTTACTGAAATTAAGTGTGTGCAGCATTTAATATGTATGTCTTACTATTGATTCAGTGCCTGGTTATCACATCATTTACCAATATACATGAAAGAAAGTATAGAATGTCTCTGATGGTTATTTAGTATGTTAATCGTATTGTTTTATATATATATATATATAATTTCATTGAAATGTTTTAATACTCCTGTGATTTACAACATACAGATATTTTTCTTTTACACAGAGTAAAGATGTATGATTTAGGATATATCAATACATTTTCCCATAAAGGATCTATAAAGTCTAGAGATTTCAATGGCTCCTCCACCTCCTAATCCAGTGCCCTTTCCTCTGGGATACCTATGTTGTACTGATTGCTGTGCTTAAGTAGATTGCTTGCACCAAGTGTTAAAGCATTCCAATAGCACACTTTCAGATCTTAGGCCACAATACGGCACCATTCGACAACTGATTTCATGAATGAATAAGGCCAGAAATAAGTACTCGTAATATTATTATTCTTGACCCAACTCCACTTCCCTAATATGAGTTATCTCATTATACCTATTGTGATGTCCCAATTGTGAAATTAAATTAAGTTTATATTCCACCTCAGTTCAAGGAAACATTCTGAAAATGAAACATTCTTTTTCTTAAGAGAAAGAACATCAAGTTTTCTAAGTCTATAAATGTGGGGGGACACATTATCCTTTTAGGTAAGTTCAAGCAGTCCCTGCTGCGCAGGATTTGACAGCAGCTGCATCCTTGTTAATTGGTGTCCTGGGATATTGACATCCCAAACATAAATATTTGTTGTCTGAAATCCCCTAAGCAATCCCCAACACTTCCCTTAATAATCATTGCATTTTATGTTAGTCAACCATGAAATCTTTTCAAGAATTTACCCATTCGGGGTGGACATTTTGGCTCTATGGGTTAAGCCATCACTGGAACCACCCGCATTCTATATTGGAGTGCTTGTTTTCACGTCTAATCCATGTTCCTGGGAAGCAACAAATAATGACTGAAACACTTGAGTCCCTGTGATCCACGTTGAACCCCATATGAAGTTCTAAGTTCCTGCTATGGCATGTTGGGGCATGAGTCAGCTGACAGAATGTTCCAGTGTTCCTTCTCAAAGCACAAAGTAGATGTGTTTATCACATTTAAGGTTAGGTCATATCTTTTACTAAATAAATATGTAAGGACGTGATGCTTATTATTTTCAGACAGAAGTTTTAAGGACCTTGGAATAATTTCACTTGTTCCATTTTCCTGCCTCATAAGTTTTCAAAATATGTGTTGAAATAGATCTTCTATGATCCAGGTCTTAAGGTAGCAATAACATCGTCCCCAGCTAACCTTCAGACTGCCAGTTCGCCCTGTTGAACATATGAGTAGGAAGTATACTTTGTTTTGAGACAGCAAGATTTTACTACTTTCTGGTTAGTGTTATCACAGCATTATTTGCACTACCTGGGAGTCATAACATAATCTCACACACTTTCTTAAGGTTACCCATTAACAAAATGGAAATAAATAATATCAAACACAGATTCAAATGGAGATTTCAATTGAAGAGTTAAGGGAATACGTATTATAAAGATATTTGAGAACTGGGAAATGGTATTACTTCTGAAAAAATATTTTTTTCAGAAGAAAATTCACCTCTTCCCCCCACCCCAAGCCATCCTCTGCCCCCAGAAGCAGTTACATTGCTTGTAAGTTTTTGGTACTTAAAACTTTTCTTACTAGAGACATTGAAATCTGAAAGCTGCCTCTTCCTGGGCTTTGCTTCTTGGATTTATTTATATTTAGGCTTAAATCAAGAACTGGATTTCAAAATAAATATTGTTTTAAATGTCTTTTTGACAAAGGATTATAGGGTTCTCTTTAAGATGCTTCCTTCATTAAGATCAGTAACATATTCAAGGGCTACATAACAATGTCCTGGAAGGCTCCTGCATTAGCTTGAAATGTTCACAATCATGCAAGGAAATTGCTTGCTGGCATTGCAAGGCTCTCCTAACCCATCAGTTCTTCATTCCTTGAGAACTCAGGCCATTTCTGGGGTCTTCAAAGCAGAAGTGCTTCGTGTTTCAAACACCAAATATGAGCTCTGAAGTATTTCTGTAAATATTATAACCAAATTGGTTACTTTATGTTAGATGAGAACATTTAAAAAATGTTATGTATTAAAGTAATAAATCTGTAAGGGCAAAATTTCTGTAAAGCAAAGACTTCCATGGCTTCTGGCCCAATGGACCACAGAATACACAGCATTCTTGTTCCTTACTTTGAGTCACATGCGGGAAATGACAGCGAGCCTTTTTACATTCACTGATGAAATATTCTACTTCTTTAATCAGAGAACAGTTGAATGAAACTTTAAGGCCTTCCAGTTTCATGTGTTGGGATGCCAACCCCTGGTGATGGTGTTAGCAAGTGAGGCCTTCAGCAGGATCCTGAGGCCAGGCAGCACCCTTTGTTGAGACCTCAGAGTCACGCACATCCTTTGTTTCAGCTCATCCTTCCAGCTGGTCAGGGTGCAACAGGACTGGTACAATGAAGTCTGTTGCTTCCTTGAGCTTGGATTTGACATCTTCCAGAGAAACGTATTTCTGTTTTATAAACCAGTCTCTCTCTGAGGCTAGCTTGCTGCAGCCCAAATGGCCCAAGGCATGCACTATGACAGGTAAATCCTAACAGTTGCATGCAGATGGTTTACAATTGCTCAGTGTTCACCCATCATCTTACATTATATCATCTGTATGTCCTCAGAAGCCTGTTATATTGTTCTGTCATTCATTTTAATGCATAGGCACCCCGAGTCTTCAAACTTTCTCAGTTCATCATGGTGGGAATATAGTTTTTTTTTTAAATGTTTCTAAGTAATTCTTCCAATTAGCAATATATTTTAGCTACATTCTCCAGGAGCTGATTATGTAAAATCATTCATCTCTACTCTCAGAACAGAAACTGGAGCTATTATTTTTTTCCTTGCTATGTTCTTTTCATTTTTCAGGTAGTCAGTGATTTTAATTTGCAACAGTATTAAATCATTGAAGGAACATAGATTAGTATGTATGTATCAAAAAGCAGTTCCACAATGTGGATTAATATTTACCAGTTCTAAGAACACAACTATGTTCTGAGATTATAGGTAGATTTAACATTGACTATGCTGAACTTTGAAGAGAATGTTAATTTTAATGAAATGCAAAGAAATTGTGATATAGAATATAGTTATAAGATTCTGGGAGCTCAAAGGCTTATTTGTGAATCAAGAATTGAACTTGATTATCATAGCTTTGCCAAATATTCTAGATTTGGTAAAAAGCCCCATCTTATTATAATTTCTTTTAATGTGATTTCTAATAATTTAAACAGTGTAACATCATACATAATACATGTCAACATACTGTGCCAATATAGGATGTGCTATAGCTATACTCATCTCTTATATTTAAGATATATGAACTCAATACATCCTGTTAGCTAATGCAGCCAGCAAGACATTTGCAATGAAAGTTAACTCGGTACTTTTTCTGAAAAAAAAAATTACTTTCTCTGGGTTTTGAGAATCTCGCTGAACTCTGATTAAATTATTATTGGTATATTCACCTAAGAAAGAAAAATGTACTAAGGAAAAAGAGGCATTATTTTTTTTTAAATTACACTTCTATTAAATCAAAGGCAAATATAATACATTAAAGAGGTAAGAAGCAGAAAAATGAAAAGATCTATATAATGGTATACCTTACATATTTTTCATGGTTAAGATAAATAATAGCAACATGAAGGTACTAAAAATTTTTGCACAGGAGCATATGTGATTGTCAGCACTTGGGGTGCCTGAGATGATGTCCCGATTTGCTTCCGATCAAGCTTCCTTAAGTGCACCTGAAGCCAGCAAATGATAGGACAGGTACTTGGGAGCCTCACACTCACTGAGTGATTCCGATATTGCCTCAGCCTTGTGCTGGCTCAGTCTTGGCTTTTGTAAGTACTTTGGGAGTGAACCAGAAGAGGGAGGAGCTCCCTCTCTGATTTCCAAACCAATAAAAAAAAAAAAATCTTAAAATTTTTGGCAGTGAATTGAAATTATGTGATAAATTTATTTTTGGTGCAAAAATTATTTTGAAATCCATGCACAGAAGGTCTTCAGAAAGTCCATGAAAATGTATAACACAACTATGCATGGATTTAATTTTTTTGAACCAAAATAAACTTATATTCTAATTTAGCCTTTCACAGACATTTTGAATTCCCTTTGTAATCCAGTCTTAATAGAAATTCTTAGTGTTTCAGGAAAAGAAAAAATCTCAGACCACCCTAATAAAAATGTAGTTATATTCAACCTTCAAGACACTTTCAAAGAGGTAGCTCCCTTTCCCCATTTTTAAAGAAGAAATCAAGAAATGTGAAAACTTAGGGGGAAAAAAAACAGAATATAGGCTGGCAGGAAGAAATTCCATCTTGTTGGGTCTCTGAAACAGCGGAGGACTGAACACTTGTAAACACGGTACCTTGAGCAATAGTTGCCTTATGGCTTATAGTTTGAGGCCAAGAATAGCTCGACAAACTTAGAATGTGTTTATCTCTTGGCAGCATCGTTTTACTTGCAAGCTGGGAGGGACAAAGACCAACAATTTTCCACCTACAAAGTGCATCTAAGCTGGCAGGGAGCTCCGAGAGTGAGTCAACTTGAGCCCCCTGATCACAGCCACTCTCCGAGACAGATGGACAGTTTTGGAAAGGGAGATGATTCAGCCAGTCTCTCGAGGCGTTTGCGGTTGCAGTGTCCTGGAGTTGGAGTGTGGGAGTAGAGGAAAGCTTTAATTTGGAGACTTCACATACGTTTAGCGTTATTTTAGGAGATGTGTGGTATGTGTGCAAATTTTTACAATTCTATGTTCATTGCTAGCTGAAAACAGGTAGGAAGGTGGCGACATTATAAAAACCTGTGTTTTCTCTCCGAAGAAGAGATAGCCTAACCATTTTTTTTCCAAATACTGTTTTTCTTCTGTTATTTTTTAAATTTTCTTGCTAGCAATAAAGAATTATATCTGTCAAAATCAACATCTTTGTGTTAATTGTTTAACGATTGAAGACAGAAAGACTTGAGCTATATTTTAAAATTACTTTTTTAAGGAGTTGCCATAATACAAGAGCTTGGTTTGGGAAATAAGGAGTTGGGAAGCTGCAGTTTTGAGGGCTGAGCAAAGAAACTCCTTGTTACAAGGTTTGAGACATCTGCTGAGGTTGGGTTATTTGTGTATTAAGGGTGTTATGTTTCAAATTATGGAGATATTTTGAGATCATAAAACAAAATTCTTTTTTTAACGCACTGTTCATATTCTTAGCTTTCAATAGAATCTCTGCTGCTTCAACATACAGCTAATTGCTCAAGCTCACCCTGGAATCACAGAACTGGGAAAGGACAGGTGATATTCTTTGGTGTTGGGAGATCTTGTTTAATAGATAAAGTGCAACTGTGATCTGGAGACAGATTGGGAAGAAAGGGTTTCTAGTACCACACTGAAGAAAGGACCGCAAACATGCCAGTGATGAGGAACAAAGCAAATACAGAATAATGTCAGCATGGAAATTAAACCTGACAGAGCATTTATCTGACTCCAGAATTTTGGATGGAAGTTTATTTTATGTGGAATAAGATAAAAATGACTTTTCATAAATTTTTACAGGTTACTAGAGGGTAGATCCCTGAACAGAAAATGGCTGAGACGATAGATAAATTCTAGGTAGTTCCATGAATGACTCACCGTAATTTCTTCCATAAGAAGAAGTTTTATATATTTAACCCTCAAATTTAATAGAATGGAGCCCGTCAAATTCCAAATCCTTTGCCTTGCCACATATACAAAATAATTGTTTATTTCCACCCAAAATGGTTACTGATGGCCCTCACCTGACTATAGAGTTTAAGATCTGAGAAATCAGAAGAGGAACTTTTCAAATATCCCTTTTGCAGCCTTTAATCAGTGAAAAGGTGTGGCCCAATTCAAGGCCATTCCAGGACATTCCTGTTGCTGCTGTTGTGCACTCGTGTATGTCAGTGTATGTTTCTTGGATCAGACGGAAAACTAACTCACCTAAACATTTTCTGAGAGATTTTTGCCTTTGACAAAACATATCAAGAGCAAAAACAGTGTTTTAAAAGACTGATATTTCTAATAAGAAAACCATTTAATGGCATCTCTTCTGTAACGTAGCTTTGCAAAGATGTGCCAGAGTAGCTTTGTATGTTTGTGATTATGTATGTGTAAGTCACATTTTAATCCATGTACAGAAACTGCACAGATGTTGCTGAAATTTCACTACACACATTGTGTAATATTCACATCGGTGTGAAACTGTCTCCCCAAACATTATTTCTTAATGATGAAAATGCTCAAATCCTTTCTTTACTTTTTGGGGGGCTTTTTATCTTTTAACTATACTGCATGTTTGAGAAAGTTATGCCTCTTTCTTTACTCAGGAATAGAATCAGGCAATACAGACGAACTCTTCCAGATGTGTAGAGGTCTATATTGATTGAAAGTGTTGTGACAAATATTTCCCATGTGACTTGCGTGTTTTAAAACTCATCAGGTGCCTGAATGTGTTTGTAGACACACATTTATGTAAGTGTCAGAAATACAGCAACCCTCTCATATTCAGAATCCAGTTATCTGGGATAGGGAGAACAATTCTTATCCTCACTGTAAGTTAAAATGTGTGGAAGAGGGATGAAATTTCCAGAAGCATTAAAAAATTAACTAGACAAAATTTGAATTTAGAAAATAGTATTTGAATATTTATTCACAAAATACATTGAGGGGAATTAAAGAGCTAAAAATATCCCCAAATAGTGCATGAAACTATGATAATTTTCTGCATAATGCCCCGAAAAGGTTTTTTTCACAAAAATTATATGTATTTGTGCATAAGTGTTTAAAGTGGAAACATTATGTAATTTCAATCTATGTTTTCTTATCATTCAACTTCAAAATTATTAATTCAAGAAATACATTTACCACTTTAAGTAGTATTTACTTTGTCATTTACTTACAAAATTAATTACACTGAATCAGAAAATAATCTGAATCTTCAAAATTTTTCATTTTCTTAAAATTATTACACTAAGCAATCTGTTTTAACAACAGCAAGAACTCTATGGATCTCAAGTGGCTTCTAAAGTCACTATTTTATTGATTTAATTGTAAATGAATTGTGAACATATGGATTAGTTTTCATTGAGTAACCCATGATATTAAAAATTAAGAGAATGTGCTCTTGGCATTGTGTAGTTCGGTATGAGTTCATCAAAATGTTTAAAAAGTGATTCTGTATTGTTCAGAATTATAAAATACAGGTGGATTTGCCAAGGATAAGCAAAGGAAATTTTCTTTCTCAACTTTTGAAATCTCAAGAACAATATAAAAAAATTTTTTTTAGGATTTTCTTGTTTCTATTGGAAAGACAAACTTAGAGAAACAGGAAGACACAGAGAGAAAAATGTTCCATCTGCTAATTTACTTCCCAAATGGCCACAATGTCTAGAGCTCAG